>NW_015558627.1:145697-149195 GCF_001515605.1 Sinocyclocheilus anshuiensis | reverse complement strand
TACTCATGACTTCATCAGCTTGTTCTTCGACTGGCATCCCTATTTTGCGCAAATATGACAGCACTATGGCTTCCCACTCATGTATTGTGTATGGATCAGCCCGATCACCCCTAAAACAAACAGGTTCTTTGATTTCAGATTTTAGAACTCTGTTCAAGACAGATGAGTCCGCATTACTTGAACTACACATTTTAGACTCTAAACAGGAAGCAATGCTCTCCCCCATAGAGCGTCCCATTCGTTCTACCATTCCCATTATTAATTACATCGACTCATCCCCTCTCAGACTTGGTTGTTTCAGTCCACCTTCACTAAACTGAGGTGGTCGAGGACTTGAATAATCATTTACATCTTGAACAGCCTCTAAGGCAGACATTGGAGTCGATGTGACAGGAGTATAATCAAGTCTGCCTCTCCCAACTGATGGCATAAGAGAAAACATGAAGAGACCTCTACCTCTACCAAAACTGTTCTCTGACTCCATATCCTATATTGACAATACCAATGTTGAACAAAAAAATGATTATCCAAATGAAAAAAATATACACTCCTTTTCTTGATAAGAAACTCAGAAAAAAAAAAAATAAAATCTTCAGTTCTCAAAATGTTCTCAGTCCAAAGTTCTGTAAAGATTTATTAGTTCAGATTTTAGTCTTCTCCACAATAATACTTATCAATAAACCTCATCACAAATTTTTTTTATTTTTTTTTATTTCACAAAAGAAATACTTCAAAGTTCAATCTTCAACGGCTATTGTTGTAAAATAAGTCAGTAATGCTTTCAAATGGATACCACAATACCAGAACTTTGCTTCTCTCAACGGTGAAATGTGTTCCTTTACTCCTCCTTGTGGACAAAAGCGGTATTGCGCCAAACAGCTCCGACGTGAAAACTCTCTCGTCACCCACGGCATGAACTCCTCTGGAAATCTCAGATCAGTCGTTTCAGCACGCTGCTTCCAGAGTCACGGTCACGGCACCAGTGTAACGGGGTTGTCTCTGCGTTGTGTTGTGTAAAACTCAGGATGGATACCAATTCGCGCTTGAAGACAGCTTGAAGCAGTGATCAGATTCGCAAATCACCCTCGTGCATGTTCGCAGCCAGTCACCCTCTCGGCTGGCGCGAATCTAAATTACTAGCATTTATATAAACAGTTATACAACAACACAATTGAGAAATATGTACCTGTTGACAACATATTAAACAGCGGTGATCAGATTCGCAAATCACCCTCGTGCATGCTCTATAATAAGGTGAACAAACTTGATGTTACCACAAATATAATGTAGCATGAACACAAATCATACAGTATTCATTTAAACACACGTATTTATCAATATTAGTCCATAAGATGGTTATACAATTAGTACAATATAATTTTATCACGGAGCACTCACTCACCACAGCCAGTCACCCTCTCGGCTGGCGCGAATCTAAATGACCCTACCGGAACTAGTTCATTATCTGGGTGGAGCGTGCAGGTAGAGTGCAATTAAAGGGACCATACATGAAAATTAGTGTAGCAAGTGGAAACACCTTTTTGACCCTGTTACACTAGCAAAGTGTTAGCATGATTCTAACATGATTAGCATGTTACTAGCATGATTCTACCATGATTACCATGTTACTAGCATAATGTTAACATGTTTCTAACATGTTTATCAAGTTGCTAGCATGTTTCTAGCATGGTTAACAAGTTACTAGCATGTTGTTAGCATATTTTAGCATGATTAACAAGTTACTAGCATGTTGCTAGCAGGATTCAAGCATGTTATTAGCATAATGCGCGCATGTTTCAAGCATGTTTATCAAGTTGCTAGCATGTTTCTAGCATGATTAGCAAATTACTAATGAGTTGTAAACATGATTAGCAAGTTAATAGCATGTTGCTAGCACGATTCTAGCATGATTAGCATTTTACTAACATTTTGTTAACATTTTTAGCAAGTTGCTAGCATGTTTTTTAACATGATTAACATTTTGTTAACATTTTTAGCAAGTTGCTAGCATGTTTTTTAACATGATTAGCATGTTACTAGCATGATGTTAACATGTCTCTAACATGTTTAACAAATTGCTAGCATTTTGTTAGCATAATTAGCAAGTTATTAACATGTTGCTAGCATGATTCTAGCATGATTAACATGTTACTAGCATGATGTTAACATTTTGTTAGCATGATTAACACGTTACTAGCATGTTACTAGCATGTTGTTAACATGATTAGCATGTTACTAGCATGGCGTTAGCATGGTTCTAACATGATTAGCATGTTACTAGCATGATTCTAGCATGATTAGCATGTTACTAGCATTATGTTAGCATGTTTATAACATGTTTAACAAGTTGCTAGCATTTTTTCTAGCATGGTTAACAAGTTACTAGCATGTTTTAGCATGTTTTAGCATGATTAGCAAATTACTAGCATGTTGCTAGCATGCTTCAAGCATGATTAGCATGTTATTAGCATAATGCTAGCATGTTTTTAGCATGTTTAACAAGTTGTTAGCATGTTTCTAGCATGATTAGCAAGTTACTAACGCGTTGTTAACATGATTAGCAAGTTAATAGCATGTTGCTAGCATGATTCTAGCATAATTAGCATTTTACTAGCATGATGCTAGCATGTTTTTAACATTTTAGCAAGTTGCTAGCATGTTACTAACATGATGTTAGCATGTTTCTAACATGTTTAACAAGTTGCTAGCATTTTGTTAGCGTGATTAGCAAGTTTGCTATCATGTTGCTAGCATGATTCTAGCATGAATAACATGTTACTAGTATGCAGGGTTGGGGAGTAACGGAATACATGTAAAGGCGTTACATAATCAGGATACAAAAATCTAGTAACTGTAATTACATCAAAAAACAAAGTATTCAGATTACAGTTACATTTTGTAAAAAGTGGGAATACTATTAGGATTACATTTGTTTCATTTAAAATTAAATGAGTATTTTGACATAACGCTATATATTTAGAGCTGCGTCATCATAGTTCCTGGTTCTGTTGACACGTTGACTCACGTGAGCCGTCTGCTGGTGCGTGCGCAAATAACACCCGTCTACAATTATTCTCCTCAAACGAAGGATGAGACGCTGCTACAGTAAATTAATTACGATGCTTCCTGCTGGGAAAAAGTTTTCATGTCTGGAAATTTCACAGTTATTTTGTTTTCAAAGAGGATAAAGGAAATAACATTACAGTGTAAGCTATGCATGAAGACTCTTGCTTTAACAAAAGCTGCTTAACCAACTTGAACATTTGCAGGTACGAGTCCGACTAGCATGGAAATCACCATGTTAGCTAAAATTTAGTGTTTGTTAGTGATTTAAAATTCCATGGTGTGCATGACTGCAGTTGCAAGTTTTCTAGCGGAAAATGAGCCTGAAAATGTAGAAATTAATGAGAGTCCTCACACCCCGGATCAGTCATTGAAATAAAGAAAGATCATAGCATTTCACATGCATTTATGATTTCGACATGTAGGCTTATTTTA
>NW_015558627.1:133042-144953 GCF_001515605.1 Sinocyclocheilus anshuiensis | reverse complement strand
AGTGTTGGGTGTACCCTCTCTTGAAAGAAAGCAGGGGGCCGAAGACTATCTCCAGGCAGAAGTTAAAGGGGTCATATGATGCTGCTAAAAAGAACATTATTTTGTGTATTTGGTGAATGAAATGTGTTTATGCGGTTTAAGGTTAAAACAACACATTATTTTCCACATACTGTACATTATTGTTTCTCCTCTATGCCCCGCCTTTCTGATACGCGTCGATTTTTACAAAGCTCATCGGTCTGAAAAGCGAGGTGTGCTGTGATTGGCCAGCTATCCAGTGCGTTGTGATTGGCCGAATACCTCAAGCGTGACGAAAATGTTACGCCCCTCACATACTGTGATGCCTGCGTCAACCACATGTGATGACCCCGGGCTGGACTCCGCTTCGTCCACGGTGAAAGCCGATCCGGCGATCCACAGAGAAGTTGATGTATTCCCTCAGCGACCAGCACGGATCAGCTCCAGGCATGACGAAGCAGATATCGTCCTCTTTTGGAAGACCAAACAAAGTAGTTTCGCTTTCACAACGAAACACACAGCGTCTTCACGACATGGCGGCAGCAACAATACTACAGCGAGAATAAAAGTTACGCCTTCTTTCTTTGCGTGAACGTTTGGGCGGCGTTATGCTAATATTTCCACATAGTGACGTAGACATGTGGGGCGTGTTAGATACTTTTTTAATGAAGTAATTTGTAACTGTAACAAATACATTTTAAAAGTAACCCTACCAACCCTGCTAGCATGATTCTAGCATGATTAGCAAGTTATTAGCATTTTGTTAGCATGTTTCAAGCATGATTAGCAAGTTACTAGCATGTTGTTATCATGATTGGCAAGTTACTAGCATTTTGTTAGCATGTTTCTAGCATTATTAGCAAGTTACTAGCATGTTGTTAGCTTGATTAACAAGTTACTAGCATTTTGTAAGCATGTTTATAACATGATTAGCAGGTTACTAGCATGTTTCTAGCATGATTAGCATGTTGCTAGCATGTTACTAGCATGATGCTAACATTTTCTAGCATGTTTAACAAGTTGCTAGCATGTTTCTAACATGATTAGCATGTTACTATCATGGTGTTAACATTTTGTTAGCGTGATTAGCAAGTTTACTAGCATGTTATTATAATTCTAGCTTGATTAACATGTTACTAGGATGATTCTAGCATGATTAGCATGTTACTAGCATGATGCAAGTATAATTCTAGCATGTTTAACAAGTTGCTAGCATGTTTCTAGCATGATTAGCAAGTTACTACTTTTTCAAGCCAACTTAATTATGGCATAAATGGGGATAGCTCCATCTATGTGGTGAACATTCACTAAGTGGAATAGGGACCGGCCACAGCAGAGTTAATGAGACATGCTGTGAGTAACCCAATCTGGCCCAGCTCTTTGCCAAACAAGCAGTTACACTCGGCCCACATGCAGCAAAGAATTACGGCCCTTGTGTGGCCCAGATCTGGACTACAGATATGAGCCACACATGAGCCATAACTTAAAGTAAAAAAAAAACACATTATTTTCCACATACTGTACATTATTGTTTCTCCTCTATGCCCCGCCTTTTTGATACGCGTCGATTTTTACAAAGCTCATCGGTCTGAAAAGCGAGGTGTGCTGTGATTGGCCAGCTATCCAGTGCGTTGTGATTGGCCGAATACCTCAAGCGTGACGAAAATGTTACGCCCCTCACATACTGTGATGCCTGCGTCAACCACATGTGATGACCCCGGGCTGGACTCCGCTTCGTCCACGGTGAAAGCCGATCCGGCGATCCACAGAGAAGTTGATGTATTCCCTCAGCGACCAGCACGGATCAGCTCCAGGCATGACGAAGCAGATATCGTCCTCTTTTGGAAGACCAAACAAAGTAGTTTCGCTTTCACAACGAAACACACAGCGTCTTCACGACATGGCGGCAGCAACAATACTACAGCGAGAATAAAAGTTACGCCTTCTTTCTTTGCGTGAACGTTTGGGCGGCGTTATGCTAATATTTCCACATAGTGACGTAGACATGTGGGGCGTGTTAGATACTTTTTTAATGAAGTAATTTGTAACTGTAACAAATACATTTTAAAAGTAACCCTACCAACCCTGCTAGCATGATTCTAGCATGATTAGCAAGTTATTAGCATTTTGTTAGCATGTTTCAAGCATGATTAGCAAGTTACTAGCATGTTGTTATCATGATTGGCAAGTTACTAGCATTTTGTTAGCATGTTTCTAGCATTATTAGCAAGTTACTAGCATGTTGTTAGCTTGATTAACAAGTTACTAGCATTTTGTAAGCATGTTTATAACATGATTAGCAGGTTACTAGCATGTTTCTAGCATGATTAGCATGTTGCTAGCATGTTACTAGCATGATGCTAACATTTTCTAGCATGTTTAACAAGTTGCTAGCATGTTTCTAACATGATTAGCATGTTACTATCATGGTGTTAACATTTTGTTAGCGTGATTAGCAAGTTTACTAGCATGTTATTATAATTCTAGCTTGATTAACATGTTACTAGGATGATTCTAGCATGATTAGCATGTTACTAGCATGATGCAAGTATAATTCTAGCATGTTTAACAAGTTGCTAGCATGTTTCTAGCATGATTAGCAAGTTACTACTTTTTCAAGCCAACTTAATTATGGCATAAATGGGGATAGCTCCATCTATGTGGTGAACATTCACTAAGTGGAATAGGGACCGGCCACAGCAGAGTTAATGAGACATGCTGTGAGTAACCCAATCTGGCCCAGCTCTTTGCCAAACAAGCAGTTACACTCGGCCCACATGCAGCAAAGAATTACGGCCCTTGTGTGGCCCAGATCTGGACTACAGATATGAGCCACACATGAGCCATAACTGGCCTAAATCTCAGCCAAATAGTCATTTATAACCAGCCCTGAACTGGGCCAGAACAAGTTTTAATAGTGCTACCCAATCTCAGCCTTCAGTGAACCACATAGAGACCAGCCTTTAACCAGAAACCCCAAAACTGAGCCATAAAAAAGCCACAAAACAACTCCATCAATAGGCAGTAAAACACACAGTTACACCTTTAGACAATTAAGCGTCTGTAATTCACACATGCGATTGTGAGGGTAAGACTTTCTGGCTCAGCTGGGACTCGAACCAGAGATCTTCTTGCTGTGAGAGACAGCATTTCCCACTGAGCCACTTATGCTGCGCTTAGCCACAGATATTAAATACAGACACTTGTGCAATAATAATACATTAAAAATTGCTAAACTTTTTTCATGATTGAATGTATATATAAATACAAACATATACATATATATATATACAAACATATATAATCCACAGTGAAATATCAGCATGAATTCAGGAATATTTTATTGTCCTCCTTCAAAAAAATAAAATAAAAGGCAGCAACAATACTACAGCGAGAATAAAAGTTACGCCTTCTTTCTTTGCGTGAACGTTTGGGCGGCGTTATGCTAATATTTCCACATAGTGACGTAGACATGTGGGGCGTGTTAGATACTTTTTTAATGAAGTAATTTGTAACTGTAACAAATACATTTTAAAAGTAACCCTACCAACCCTGCTAGCATGATTCTAGCATGATTAGCAAGTTATTAGCATTTTGTTAGCATGTTTCAAGCATGATTAGCAAGTTACTAGCATGTTGTTAGCTTGATTAACAAGTTACTAGCATTTTGTAAGCATGTTTATAACATGATTAGCAGGTTACTAGCATGTTTCTAGCATGATTAGCATGTTGCTAGCATGTTACTAGCATGATGCTAACATTTTCTAGCATGTTTAACAAGTTGCTAGCATGTTTCTAACATGATTAGCATGTTACTATCATGGTGTTAACATTTTGTTAGCGTGATTAGCAAGTTTACTAGCATGTTATTATAATTCTAGCTTGATTAACATGTTACTAGGATGATTCTAGCATGATTAGCATGTTACTAGCATGATGCAAGTATAATTCTAGCATGTTTAACAAGTTGCTAGCATGTTTCTAGCATGATTAGCAAGTTACTACTTTTTCAAGCCAACTTAATTATGGCATAAATGGGGATAGCTCCATCTATGTGGTGAACATTCACTAAGTGGAATAGGGACCGGCCACAGCAGAGTTAATGAGACATGCTGTGAGTAACCCAATCTGGCCCAGCTCTTTGCCAAACAAGCAGTTACACTCGGCCCACATGCAGCAAAGAATTACGGCCCTTGTGTGGCCCAGATCTGGACTACAGATATGAGCCACACATGAGCCATAACTGGCCTAAATCTCAGCCAAATAGTCATTTATAACCAGCCCTGAACTGGGCCAGAACAAGTTTTAATAGTGCTACCCAATCTCAGCCTTCAGTGAACCACATAGAGACCAGCCTTTAACCAGAAACCCCAAAACTGAGCCATAAAAAAGCCACAAAACAACTCCATCAATAGGCAGTAAAACACACAGTTACACCTTTAGACAATTAAGCGTCTGTAATTCACACATGCGATTGTGAGGGTAAGACTTTCTGGCTCAGCTGGGACTCGAACCAGAGATCTTCTTGCTGTGAGAGACAGCATTTCCCACTGAGCCACTTATGCTGCGCTTAGCCACAGATATTAAATACAGACACTTGTGCAATAATAATACATTAAAAATTGCTAAACTTTTTTCATGATTGAATGTATATATAAATACAAACATATACATATATATATATACAAACATATATAATCCACAGTGAAATATCAGCATGAATTCAGGAATATTTTATTGTCCTCCTTCAAAAAAATAAAATAAAAAATCACCAAGCACATGTCCTCATATCCAGTCTGCTCTCCAACTGAGAGACAGTATCCCCTGCAACAAGAATGCTGCACTTTCTGATAGAATTTTCAAAATACAAAGACATCTGAGAAAGGTTCTACAAAATTAAAAGCATAGACCACACACACACACACACACACACACACTCTCACTCACTCACTCACTCACTCACTCACTCAGCACACAGAAACACTCACTCACTCACTCACTCACTCACTCTCACACACACACACACACACACTCACTCACTCACTCACTCACACAGACACACAGACACACACACACACACACACTCACTCACTCACTCACTCACACACTGTTTTTGGAGATTTTGTCAGGTTTAGCTCACTTTTGGGTACAAATTTGTCCCCAAAATATGGTTAAGTAGGTACACACACGCACGCACACACACACAAACACACACACACACACACACTAATATTAATCAATTCAAAGCACATTCTCAGACACTAGATCTTAATATTATGAAGGATGGGTTTTAAAAGGTTGTGATGTTTATGCATTTTCTCTGTTAAAGGAAAGGTAACAGTTAATGTTTGTATCTCAGTTGATGTACCTCAAATCCAGAAGTTACAGAAGGAAGGCATGTTTACTGTATGTGTTTTAATGTTTACTATTTTGATAATCAATTTTAATTGCACCCTCATTGATTAAGTGAACAGAAATTAATTTAAATCTGACCCTGTACTCATGAAAACAAGGGAAGTGACTCTTGAAGATGGTAATTATTAGGTTTTTTGATAGTACAAAGACACTGACGGTAGATTGTTGGTAGTTGAAATTATAGTACGATTTTATGTTATTCCACACAACAAACAGAAAATGTGTACAACAAATGATCATATCCCTTGTTTATCCATGCTGATGTTATTGCGTAACATTCTGTCAGTCAGTAGCTGTGGGACTAGCCCTTTACTGGCAGGATAGTGGCTTCATATGGGCTCAGATAGAGTTACATCATGAATAATTCACACTCACACTGAGATCAGACTCAGTAAGGCTCATTTCAACCTTACACAAGTCACAAAATGGACATAGCCGTCCTGCCAAACAACAATCATCCAGAGAAATTCCTGCAGCTGGATGTGGGAATGTTGCCGGCTACACATGGAATGTTCCAGATTGGTGCTGCGTTGTCTGGACAAAGACAGTGGCAGAACAAGATGTACTCGCAGGTAAACTCTGTTATTACAGACTCGAGCTGCTGCGGAAACCCTCAGAATAAAGTAGGATGAGAGAGTGTGTTCCTTCCCTGATGAACACCTTCATGCAACTTCTGTTTGTGGAAAAACTTCTCCTTGATCACAAGAGAAAATGGTTTAAAGCTATGTATTGGAGCAGAATTTATAGTCTTTAGGATTCAAGTTGTGTATTCAGCAATTTGATGAAAGGTGAAGTTATATATTTTTAAATAGATTTTTTCCCCCCACACCTTTTAAATTTGTCAAGGAGTACCTTGATTAATACTTAAAAAGTTGACGTAGTTCTTTTGATTTTAGGCACTGTTGTAAATATTGTCTTCAGTTCGGTTGATGTCAGGGCTGTGAAATGATCTAATATTCTAGATATACAGGTGCATCTCAATAAATTAGAATGTCGTGGAAAAGCCTAGTGAACCAAACTGAGAGACCATTTTGAAGGCTCAGGAAACCTTTGTAGGTGTTTTGAGTTGATTAGTTGATTGGCATGTCACCATATTCTAATTTGTTGAGATAGTGAATTGGTGGGTTTTTGTTAAATGTGAGCCAAAATCATCACAATTAAAAGAACCAAAGACTTAAACTACTTCAGTCTGTGTGCATTGAATTTATTTAATACACGAGTTTCACAATTTGAGTTGAATTACTGAAGTAAATGAACTTTTCCACGACATTCTAATTTATTGAGATGCACCTGTAGTATTCTTAACAGTTATAATGATGAAGTTCAAATCAAAATCTGTTCATGCATGCATTATTCATTATCATCATGGCACATACATGCAACCCAGTCTCATCACCCAACTGGAAAAACATGTTATTTTTTTACAATTCAAAGTAGGTGGTCACCTGAGGGCAAGGGTGTCCAATCCAGCAACTGGAGGGACTCTGTCCTGCAGAGTTTAATTCCAACCCAATTAAACACACCTAAAGCAGCAAATCATAATCCACTGAATGAGTTAATGACAAAGAGTGAGTGAATCTGGACACTGAGTGCACCGGGTGCATCTTCCAGCAAGATGTGGGAATTCATTTGGTGCAAAGCTCACAGTATATGGGCTAACTCGATGTAGGGGTGGGAGAAAAACTAAAACAATTTTCTGATGCAACGCGATTCTCTCGTCACTGATTCGGAATCAATTCTGGGCTTCAGTTTTATCCCTGCATGTGTACAATGACACTTGTGTGTGCTAGAGACGGCCATATTATGCTTGCTGCATATTATGCTGTGCATAACTCTGTGAATGGTTAAATGCACTTGCATCTCAAATGCTTTTGTAATGCGAAATAAATGTAAACGCAGTCATTTATGTCTAAAGGACAGAACAAAACATCTGATATTTTAAAATAGATCTGTGCATTAGCGTGAATGCAGCCTGTTAGACCTGCCACTGTCTCTGACAGGAGTGTCAAATTCAGTCCCTGGAGGGCCACCGTCCTGCAGAGCTCAGCTCCAACCCTAATTAAACACACCTGAAGCAGCTAATCAAGCTCTTCAGGATCATTAGCAGCTTCTAGGCAGGTGTTTTAGAGCTGCACTCTGCAGGACAGTGGCGCTCCAGGGGTGTATTCCAGAAAGTGGGTTTTGTTGGAAACTCAGAGTTTGTTAACCCCAGAAAAGGGAAACTCAGTGTTTTCGGTTCCAATAAAAGACAAAACTAAACCTCTCGGTAAGATATCATAGTGACTTACTCTGTGAACCTAACCTGGTCTGGAGCAGGTTTTCTTCAGTAACCCCAGAGTTTCTTTCGGACTCCTCCCCCTTTTTAAAGAGTAAGCAATGTTTAAAGGGGTCATATGATGCGATTTCAATTGTTCCTTTCTCTTTGGAGTGTTACAAGCTCTTGGTGCATAAAGAAGATCTGTAAATTTGCAAAGACTACGCTGTGGATCGCCGGATCGGCTTTCACCGTGGACGAAGCGGAGTCCAGCCCGGAGTCGTCACATGTGGTTGCCGCAAGCCCGCTGGACGCGCCGTTCTCAAGCCCGCTGTGTGTGGCGCTGTGTGACGCATTTTATGGAGGACTGTTGTAGAGTAGTGCTTGTTGTTTGTAGTTTCTCCGATCACAAATGCAGACATGGTTTTATGTTTACGCGGCGCGATGCAACGCAACACAGTATAAATTATTATAATCAGTAATTATGTCCCCACTGGATGCAACGAATGCCTCGTTTATAATGGGTTTTAATGTTGTCTCGTCGCTCCGGCCTGACAGGGCATCATCACAGTATGGTGAGGGGCGTAACATTTCCGTCTCACGCTTGAGGTATTCGGCCAATCACAACGCACTGGATAGCTGGCCAATCACAGCACACCTCGCTTTTCAGACCGATGAGCTTCGTAAAAATCTACGCGTTTCAGAAAGGCGGGGCATAGAGGAGAAACAATATTGTACAGTATGTGGAAAATAATGTGTTTTTTGAACCTTAAACCGCATAAACACATTTCATTACACCAAATACACAAAATAATGTTATTTTTAGCAGCATCATATGACCCCTTTAAATACCTCATTCATTCATTCACGCTACAAAAATTGCTTTTATTGCTGAGATTTTTGCTTTATTTCAAATACTTAAATCATGATGCATTTTCTATATAAGAAAAAATATATAAGATATTTAGTCTTGTTTCCTGGGGTAAACAAGTAAAATTAATTGCCAGCAGGGTAAGAAAAATAATCTTAATGAAAATGGAAACAAGATTATTTTTCTCACCGGACCACTTTCATTTTCATCATGCAGACACTTTAAATGTGACAAAAATGGCATGTCTTTTTTATAAGGGATTTGATTTAATTTATTTATTTTGCCATATCCACATGCATATTTATTTGAACGGTACCATTTTTAAATGGCGTTCACTTGACAACATCTTGTTGCGACCTCTAAGTAACCTAATAATTAGAATTTCCTTTCCAGTGTGGTTGGATGCATTGATTACACACATATTCTCACCATCACACCTTCCAAAAATGAAGCTGATTACTGTATGGAATGGAAAGATACCAGATGGAAGGGTAGTGCAAGATATATGCCGTAACCACCACCACAGCTGTTAAATAAAGACAAATTATTCACAGTTTATTTGGTCATCTTTATGTTCTACAAATACAAAAGCAACAAATTATTATTTTCGCTGTTGTATTTTAATATTGGTATTGTGGCCATCTCCTCTTCATCTGTCAGTGATGGTGCAGGTTCTCCTCCCATTTTACGAGTCTCTGCCTTCTTGCTGTTGGCTTCTGAATAGAAGTCAAATGTTTTTCATTACCCTAATCAAGAAATGTAGCATGTTGGATTAGAGATAATTTATTTATGTGAAAAAGCATTAATGTGGAAAAAGCTGCTGCATATTGAAATATATATACACTGGATGATATTTATTGAATGTCAAATATTTGTAAAGTCATGTAATGTTAGCCTACACCCATTTCATGCTTGAAGCTTTACCTGGTTGAATTATGTTTTTATGTTTAATTTTATTTATTTTACATTTTTTTTGCCCGTGGGATACCATGAAAATGAATATTAGTTCAATAAATTATCTTTCTGCCAGTTTTCACCTGTTGACACTGATTTAGAATTAAAGTGAAGTAATCCGTAGTATGCGGAAGTCTCTTTGGCGGGAGCTGTTGCCATGGTGAATCGTAATTTCGGAGCTCCTGAAAAATTACACATTGGCGGATCAGATTACGGCAGTGTTTTTTTAATTGTTATTATTATTAAATACATTATAGTGTTTTTTTAGTATATATTTTTTTTTTGTCATTTTTATTTTTGATGTATTTTTTTATTATTTATTTATTTTTATTTTTTTTTTTGTTTTGTTTTTTTTTAACCATACAATTGTTTTGATTTATTATGAATTTATAATTGATGAAAAATTTACTCATTTAAGTAATTTAATAAAAGTGCACAAATAAATTGAATCATAATTTCGGAGCTCCATTGATCATGGCTTTTCATAGTCGTGGTGCACGCGCTAAACTCAGTCAACATACTCAGAGTTGACAATTAACTCTGATCAGCTGTTCTGAAACCGAAAACTCAGAGTTTCCCATCTCAGGGTAAATCAACTCAGAATTCAAGTTTTAACTGGAATACACCCCTGAACTGGCGTTTGACAGATGTCATCGGTAATAATCAAACAGCAATAATGTTCAGAAAAAGAGAAAAATCCATCACTGCGCTTGTCTGGAAACTGCCAGATACTGAAAGCACTTTTTGTTTATAGCTCCCAATAATTGATGAAAAATTTACTCATTTAAGTAATTTAATAAAAGTGCACAAATAAATGTAATATTCAATGTTGGCAAACTTATTAATTAATCATTTTAAAAAATGTCGATCAAGGATTTTTTTGGAACCGGATCATGGTTCCAAAGAAGGGGGATCAGATTGAATCCTGAGGTGCCTAAAGATTTCCAATCCTTTTGAGTGTACAGGAATTGTACACTCATTATTGAGGTGCATTATGGAATTGAATGTACTCAATAATATGGTTTACAGAGGGCCACTTCCTGCAGAATTTAGCTCCAACCTGATCTGACCTGATCCTTAAGTTTCTAGCAACCCAGAAGACCTTTATTAGCTGTCCCAAGTGTGTTTAATTAGTGTTGAAGCTAAGGGGTATGTTTTATTTGTTTCACACTCGATAGAGCATTAACCTTTTATTGAAATACCATCTTCATGAACCTCTCTTTGTTGTGTAGGGAAGGGAGAAAGAAATGGAAGGAAAGCTATCAGCAGACAGTCATGTGTTTGAAGACAGAGAGCTGGAGAAACACATCACTCCTCAAACCCTGAAACCAAAGATCAAGCAGAACCCTCTCTTCTCTCATATCAACATCATTGACATAGAGGAGAACAAGTCCAAGCCATCCTGGACCATTCAGGACTATGACAGACACACTGCACATGGTCAGCTGGCTGACTACATGAAGGTATTGCATTAGCCCAAAGCGGGCAAAGACAAACACACACTGGATATTGCAATTTGAATAACATCACATTATGACAATGTTGTAACGATCGGTCTTATCGGTCGAATTACATGGGTTTAAAATGGGGTCAGATTAAACTGTGTAAGGTAAAATAAGTGTTTTAAAAAGATGAGACAATGACAAAAGAAGAATGAATAGTGTATTTACACAATTAACAAGGAACTTAAAACAACACAATAAAACTAGAATAACTTAGGCTGTTAAAAGCATGGAGTCCATTTGAATCACAGTCCTTAAGAAATCCAGCATGCTGTAAGTTCCAATGTAAAAGCGTCCCCCAGTGTATATACAATCCAAGGAAATTGATAATCCAATAAAAGTGAGATGCTGGATTGCTAAATCCTTAAAAACCATGGGATGGGCACAAATACATGACAACGTATTTAAAAAAAAAAAAAAAAAGCAAAATACAAAATTCTGTGTGCAAAACATGTATCAAAATACAAATACAGTTTTGAAAATACATGTAAAATTGGCCATTCAGTGAAGTATTATTATTAGACTGAAATTTATCTAGACTTATTGTGAATGCAAAAAAACATTTTACAACTGCGTAGAAATGTTTGTTTTCATTGTGCTTCAGTCAGTGATGAGCCACAGACATTGATGTTCTGCTGATTTATTTAAAGACCTGTGTTGTTGATACAATGATGACCATCTGATCTGGATACAGGCTGGATCTGGTGGCTACAGTGACCTCGGAATAAGAGAGAAACAGACTAATATTAGCGTAGATGTCATTCTTCTAACGGTGTAGCAAGTACATCGGATGTTATGGGAAGAGTTTCCGGTTCCGGTTGTCCTAATTAATGCAGCCTAACAATCCTTTAACGGATTTGAATATTAGAAATGTGTTAGTGTGTTATGTGTAAGCCA
>NW_015558627.1:129194-129965 GCF_001515605.1 Sinocyclocheilus anshuiensis | reverse complement strand
ACCTTAGGGAGCGTGATGGATTGTAGCGTGGTAGAAGACTAGTTAGGTACGCAGGAGCTAACCCATTAAGGGCCTTATAGGCAAGTAATAATAACTGATAACTGATACGGAACTTAATAGGTAGCTAGTGCAGAGACTGTAAAATTGGGGTAATATGATTCTTGACCTGTGACCTGGTAAGGATTCTAGCCGCTGCATTTTGGACTACCTGTAGCTTGTTTATTGAAGATGCAGGACAACCACCTAGCAGTGCATTACAATAGTCCAGTCTAGAGGTCATGAATGCATGAACTAGCTTTTCTGCATCAGAAACAGGTATCATGTTTCGTAACTTGGCAATGTTTCTAAGATGGAAGAATGCTGTTTTTGTAACATGGGAAATATGATTTTCAAAAGACAAGTTGCTGTCTAATATAACACCCAGATTTTTGACTGTAGAGGAAGTAACAGTACATCCGTCTAGTTGCAAATTGTAATCCAAGAGATTCTGTGTACTGTTTTTTGGTCCAATAAGTAATATCGCTGTCTTATCCAAATTCAATAGGAGGAAATTATTGGTCATCCAATCTTTTACATTTTTAACACACTCTGTTAGCTTAGATAATTTAGAAGTTTCATCTGGTCTTGTTGAGATATATAGTTCAGTATCGTCAGCATAAGAGTGGAAACTAATCCCGTATTTTCTGATAATATTAACAAGGGGCAACATGTATATCGAAAATAGCAGAGGACCTAGGACAGATCCTTGTGGCACTCCATATTTTACTGGTG
>NW_015558627.1:127364-129163 GCF_001515605.1 Sinocyclocheilus anshuiensis | reverse complement strand
CCTGCCCTTGAATACCTGTATAGTTTTGTAATTGATCTATGAGTATGTCATGATCTATAGTGTCGAACGCAGCACTAAGATCAAGTAACACTAGCAATGAGATGCAGCCTTGGTCTGATGCAAGAAGCAAGTCATTTGTAATTTTAACAAGTGCAGTTTCTGTGCTATGGTGGTGGCTGAAACCTGACTGAAATTCTTCATAGAGATAATTGTTTTTGCAAGAAGGAGCACAATTGAGTAGACACAAATTTTTCTAAAATTTTACACATAAACAGAAGATTTGAAATTGGTCTGTAATTTGCCAGTTCACTAGGATCTAGTTGAGGTTTCTTAACCCTTGTATTATGTTCGATTTCTGGGTACAATTTTGATGGAGCGGGTCAAATTGACCCTAATTGAATACAATGCAATTCCCTAAATATCACATTATGAAAAACAAGAAGGAATCAGGTATGAACAGAACAATTTTAATATCAGTATTTGTCAGACATTTCGAACAATTAATATCAAAAAGTATGATTTTTCAAAAATGTGTTTAACCACAATTTTTTAAACATGTTTGTTTTAACAAATGTTGAAAATAAACTACTGTAACTTTTAACATGTTAAATTTTTATTCAACATATGTTATTTTTTCCACATTTATGTTCAAAACATCCTAAATAAACAATTTAATATTGCTGTGAAATGAAATGAAAACTTTTCTTTCCATAAACAGACTTTTGCCTAAACAGGCTCTTTTGTTCTTTAGGCTCATGGAACTATATAAAAAAGTCACTCTTGACAGGATGTGCACAAAGCAAGCATGTGCTTTCTGCAGACGGACTTCTTGCATTTTACACACATGGTGCTGGTTTTGGTGTCATGTTTGGTGGGCCACACCTCGCATGTTTTTCTCTTTTTCCATCACCTGTATTCACCTCTGGATTTTCTGTGGGTCTGGATTCATCTGCTCTGGCTGATTCTTCCAAAGCTGCAGCTGCTGGAGCTCGAGGTGGGCAGGAGCGTCGTTGGATTTCAGGTGTGATGAGTGCTTTTCCAAGCTCCTCCAAGAAAAGTCGACCTGCATCCCCTGGTCTCTCTCAGGTGCTCCACCTGGTGGCTTGCCTGTGTAAATTTGCATGTTGCATGCATAGCTGATTTGGCATCGCAGGCTGCCCAAATTTGAACGCCATATTTTGCAGGCTTTTTGGGCATGTACTGGCGAAAAGGACAGCGTCCTCTGAATGGAACAAGACGTTCATCCACTGTGATGTGTGGTCCAGGATTGTACAGAAGAGGCAGAATATCAATCCATTTATCCCATACTTCCCTAACTACAGCTAATTTGTCTCTCTCATGCCGCCCGGCTCTGGTTTCACGGTTATCAAAACTAATGACCCGAGAAATTATGTGAAATCTTTCCAGAGACATTGCTGCCCAACCCTCTACATTGCGAGTAAATCACTCGCATATGCGACTAAATCTTCACTCTGGGCGACTAAATGATGTCTAATATTAGCCAATGGCTAATCAATTCTCAGATTTTACTCGCCAGTGTGTGAGTTGGATGCTGAGTATATGATTAGCACAGATATATTTTCACCCACAGAACACTCTGACTGAGCGCTTCAGAGTTTCTCTCTCCGTCAAGCGATCTGTGATATTTTTCAGTTCATTTGAATGGATGCGCAGCGCACCTGTGTTTGTGTATTTGGCGTAATGTGTTTCTAGTATGAATGCGCACGACTCGCCGTCGCTTTCTCTCACTGTGAGCAAAGAGCGAGAGCGAGCGAGAGTCTTACATAACATGCAGAATT
>NW_015558627.1:121551-125660 GCF_001515605.1 Sinocyclocheilus anshuiensis | reverse complement strand
GGCATAACTTATATATATATATATATATATATAGTATAGTATTTCAGTCTGGCGAGTAAACAAAAAAATATACTAGCCAATGGCGATTCAATTGCCAAGGTGTCCGTTGAGGGTTGTTGCCCGAAATATTTGCCTTCCACACTCTGTACTCCATTTGATCTGTACACACCAGCTAAAATTAGCAATCCAATGTAAGCATACAAATCAGTAAGATCAAGTGGTTTCCATTTCTCACCAAACACACAGCTTCCCTCCAGATTAGTCATGTCCAGGACAATCTTCTCAATCGGTGGTAAAAAAACAATTCAAAAGCTGAGTGAATGTTGTGGACTCTTGAGATGGCAAATCGTGTCGGACCTGAAATGTTCTTGATAACCATGGATGCGGGCAGTCTTCCTTGGATTTGTGGTGGTGAAGATGTCCATGCTATTTTACCATCTTTTGACATCCACTGCTCCACACCTGGTTGCTGTTCTTCATCATTTCTCTCTGATGAAGGGGTGGATATGGCAGCCTCTTCCTCATCCTCTGAAGAACTCAAAGACCATTCATCATCATCTGGATCTTCAAGAACATTGTCCTCCTCTTCTGAAGAATTCTCTAACTCTGAAACATCTTCGTCTGTGTCAGTGTCCATAATCTCTGAAATTACTTCTTTGGCTGTTAATCTTTTTGAGCGCATTGTTCCTGCTGTCTCTGTCAAAGTCTGCTGCAACACTGAGCAAAAGTGTGGGAATACTCTCACAGGGGAGTGAGAAACAGACATAACGAAACATACATCAAAAGAAATGTTTTTTTTAACAAATGCAAGTGTGTCATTCTAACATATATAAGAGACTGGATTATAAAGCTAGGTTAAATAGTATTTCATATAACTTGAGAGAAAGTAGAAATGGGACCTTATTTTTACAGTTTGAGTTTGACAGTTTTTTCAGATACACTGAACATAACAATGATAGCTCATTTTTACCATGTGTCTGAGAAAATCTTTTTTCAGTACTGAAAATAGTGAGGAAAAGCTCCATTTTCAGCTACTCAGGGTAGGGCTGGGCAATATGGGCAAAAATTCATTTCTCTGTATTTTTTGGCCGATTTGCGATAAACGGTATATATCTCGGTGTTTTTGTATTTGGATTAAAAAAATCTGTATTTAATATATATTTATATATTTCACTTACCGCCCAATGTTGTCCAACAAAGCAATACATATTAAAGGTTATGAAAACAAATAAAGTGAGTGTAACCATGTAAGCCTTTATATTATGTGCAAAAAAGGGTTAAAATCACATTTCATTCTAACATTGTGTAAGGGAAACAGGTCAATTTAGCTCAAAGGGAATCATTTAAGATTTTAAAGGGAATTTGGACAGAATCACTGTTTTACGGCTGATCACTGAGACGGCCAGCGATTCATTGAACGGGCCGTATAACATCAACTCTGCAATGGATATTTATATCCAAAATATAGTGAAAACACTATTAATTAGCACAGTAACAAGATCGGAGGCTGTCTGTCATGCCTCTCAGCCAAGTGTTCACATCTTCCCCATGGGCAATGGGGTAAGCAGTCTGCGGCATGTTGGCACGCTGGGGAGAAGAGAGACTGACAGAGATCTGTGTGGAGTAGAAGTCTATGTGTGGTGGGACAACTAAGTGTGGTGTCAGTGATTGTGAACCACTAGTGAAGTGTCAAATCAAACTATGAATAATAAGGCTTTGATAAATAGATTGAGGAACACGCTCAAAACTATTCTTTGTCACCGATTTATTTCCCTTTTAACTACTGCAGTTTAGCTCCGTTCAGCTAACGGTGACTGAGATTCAGGGAGAATAGCTATTGAAAAAGCACTGGAACACACAATGACATCAATTTAGCTATTAACAGGGCATTACAAAAATGAGGAACACGCTCAATTTCTACCTTATTGTACGATCTCAGATGTTAACTTTATGTTCACTTACTGCAGTTTAACAATGGAGAGGCGGACTCGAGTTACAGCCTTCTTCTTCTTCGTCTTCTTCTTCTTGAAATTTTATTAGCGGTTGACAAACAACAAAATGGTGTATTTCTGCCACCAACTGGAATGGAGTGTGGATCAAAAATTAACTTCCTTTCCAATTTTTTTTTTTTCTTTTTTTTCCTCTTTTTTTTTTTCCCCTTTTATTTATTTATTTTTTTTTATCTCATCTCTCCTGTTTTTCCCTGCACTTCTCATCTCTCCCACTTTCCTTTGAATTCTGTAAATCCACCGACCTTTTTTCTCTTTATCCCATTGTTTTTGCCACCTTTCTTTCAGTCTTTTCTTAATAATACTCTTGATTCCATTCTTACTTAGATTAACAATTACGTTAATGTCGTTGTTTTTAACTGCTTCTTTTGCTTCTTTACATTATCTTTGTTTTGTCAACTGAGAATTTAAAACCCCATTTATATGACCATTCTTCAACTATTGCAATAGCCACCTGTAATTTTTTAACAATAAAGTCAATATTCCTTCCCCTTTCCAGATTGCCCCATCATCAGCAAAGAGCGAAAACCCCAACCCATTATCGAGTTACAGCCTTCTCTGTGTTCATTCAGTTCATTCATTCAAGCGGTCGCGCGCTGCTTATGTCACACACGCAACACACACACACAGAAGCTTTTCATCTTTCATCCGCAGCAATAGAAAAGATGAAATAACTTGGATAAGTATTATATTATTATGGTAATAAAATGTTCATAATGTAATAATTTTCTCAAAATGTATTAAAATCTTAAGTTCATAATGTAATAACAATTATTACATTATGAGAAATGTGTTACATTATAAACTGACCAAAAATAATGTAATATTATCATAATTATATAATTATACTTATACTAATAAAGTATAAGCAGCCCAGTATAAGGGACAGTCAAAATATTTGTGCTGTTATTTAGCATATATGTATATATATAATAAAAGATAGCAATATAGAGATACATGCCAAAATGAATCTCAGACGTGAACATATTTGCTTTGCGTAATCTTTTAATGTACAAATTAATTTCTTTTTAGAAATAATTTGTACATGAATGAAGCAAAGCAAATATGTTCATGTCTGAAATTCATTTTAGCATTTATATAGAATAACTAAACTATAGCTGAACTTTAGTGAGGGGACATTGTTCCTCTTAGCATCATGAAAAAAAAAACTTTAATTACAATTCTGAATGCATTACAGATAGTCTAGTATGTGTGCAAAGAGTGCTCCATTTATAATTTCAAATGCACTGAGCCTGTCACATCTCAGTTCATCGGCTCAATGGACGTGTCTGTGATTAGCTACACAGCTCAACGCTGCAAACATTGTACATAGAAACATCTGATGCTCTCCAGAGCGCAAATGTAAATATGCACAGAAGAGTTTGCCAAATATGTTATTATTACAGTTTAAACTAAGGGTGCTCTTGGTTTTTTTATGAGTGATTGTTTTTTTTATGAGTGATTAGCTCCCTAAACTGGGCGTGACATGATGAACTGCTTTCTCTATGGATTTAATATGGAATGTTGCTTAAATAGCAGCAACCTGCTATTTTCTCCCGTTTGTCTCCACGGTACAAAGACCGCCCTTCTGTGAAGCGTGCCGGCCGCGCCATTGTCAAGCGCCAGCCGGGGATTTCTCCAACCCGTTGACCGGGCCGATGTCAAGCCCGTCAGCCGGGGCTATCTCCAGCCCGCTAGCCTCGCCGATGACAAGCCCGCCGGACGTTCAGAGCCAGCCGCGCCAAGTCAAGTTCACTGGCCACGCATATGGCAAGCCCATCGGACATTAATGTGGCAAGCCCGCCAACTTTCAACACTCCAGTTCGCCGACCACGCCTTTTCCCCCCGATCCAGAAGAGGATGCTAGGGGCGAGGAGAAGGGTGTTGGCTTCAGCCCCAGAGCTCGGTCCAGTGTCGGCTCCTACCCCAGAGCTCGCTCCAGTGTTGGCCCAGAACACGCCTTTTCCCCCCGATCCAGAAGAGGAGACTAGGGGTGAGGAGAAGGGTGTCGGCTTCAGCCCCAGAGCTCGCTCCAGTGTCGGGCCAGGCCCCAGAGTTCGCTCCAATGTGGACCCAGACCACGCCTGTTCCCCCCGATCC
>NW_015558627.1:112380-121396 GCF_001515605.1 Sinocyclocheilus anshuiensis | reverse complement strand
AAGTGGGGCGACCCCGCCAGTGGTTCCTATGTGAAGCCCGCCAGCCGGGGCTATCTCCAGCCCGCTGGCCAGGCCGATAGGAGGCCTGTCAGCCGGGGCTATCACCAGCCTGCTGGCTACGCATATGGCAAGCCCACCGGACATTAATATGGCAAGCACGCCAGACGTTCAACACTCAAGTTCGCCGACCACGCCTTTTCCCCCCGATCCAGAAGAGGAGACTAGGGGTGAGGAGAAGGGTGTCGGCTTCAGCCCCAGAGCTCGCTCCAATGTCGGCCCAGGCCCCAGAGTTCGCTCCAGTGTGGACCCAGACCACGCCTGTTACCCCCGATCCAGAAGAGGATGCTAGGAGTGAGGAGAAGGGTGTCGGCTGTGGCCCCAGAGTTCGTTCCAGTGTGATGGGCGATTTTTATTTCACTTCTTTTGGACTGAAGCAATGCAACACCCACTGAGTGGCATTAAACAGCTTGAAAGATCAAAGACAATTTTTAATATAACTCCGACTGGATTCGTCTGAAAGAAGAAAGTCATATACACCTAGGATGCCTCGGGGGTGAGTAAAACACAGCCTAATTTCATTTTTGGGTGAACTAACCCTTTAAGCCTAATCCCAGACTAAAATCTAAGTCTGAGCTGTTTCACCTGAAAGAAACTTGCTCTGACTGATCTTAAAATATATCAGTGCCTTTATTTTGTCTCAGAATGCACACCAGTGATGTTTTTTCTAAGGCACGTTTATAAAAATTACTTAAATGTCCGAATTGAATTATGGCCTAATCCTGGCTTAGTCTAAGCCCCGTCTGTGAAACCAGGCCTATATCTCAAAAATGAAGCATGTCGTAATCACAAAATTAGTAAGCATTTTATAAAAAACTAATTAAAAGTTCAGAATGCAGCCTAATAAGCCTAATTTTCTTTTAATAAAACTCAATTTTCATTAATACTCAAATGTATTATATTGAAAGATAATTATGATATTGTAAACAATTGTTTTAAATTATGTGCTGGTATTACCTTATGAACTGTTATTACATTATAAGTTGCCACAGCCTGAGCTCGGGCCAAACACATTGCTCATGTGACGAAGATGTTTTTTAAGTGCGTTAAGTAAGCCTGGTTTACATAATAAATAATAGTTTAGCATTCAAATACATTGCAAATATGGACACATTTAATGGATTAATGCCGAATGAGAGAGGTAGGCTGCGCGAGAATGCCGTTTGCTTTCAGTGTCGCATTGAATTAGCCTAATTCACTTTGGCTTGTTTAGCAACTTATTGTCAGGGATCTGGAATGAGGACCCAATTGCAGTGTGAGTAACAAGGGTTTATTGACAAAACAGATCAATACAAAAGGGTAGTGAGGTGCACAGGTGATACCACAACAGGAACACAAACAGAGATAGCTAGGGAAGGCCACTGGAACAGCCTCAGACATCAACTGGCAGAATACTATAGCAGCAGAGGAGGCGGCAAGACCAGGCCGGTGGAGAGACCAGAGCAAGGCACCAGAGAGCTGAGCTCAGATACTTATTGACCATAAACTCTGAAGCACCCCCAGACGCCAGGCAAGGGAACCAGTGGACAGGAACAGGTCAGGACAGGAACTCGAACACCACAACAAGACAAAACATAGCTCCACAGGAACACAAATTACTCCAAGACAGAAAAAAAAAAAACTAAAAATTATTAAATTAACCAACACAAATAACTAAAATATCAACCAAAAAATGAAAACAAAAGATCAGGACTAAGAGAACTAAATGAATACTAAAATAAAAGCAAAAAGACAAAAACAGACCACATCCAAAAACAAGGAGCAAGACAAGAACATAGAATTACAAGAGACAAGACTAGGGCAAGACTAGAGCACAAGATCAAACAGACAGGGAGACAGGAACACATAATCAGCCACATCCACAGACAGACAAACAGTGAGGGAAAGAATGACCCCTGATTTCATTTGGGTCTGTAGTTGCTTGGAACAAAAAAAAAAAGTGGGTCAAATTGACCCGCTGTGACAGAACAGCAGACCGTAAACAGTAAGCAGCGCTCCTTCTCCCGTGTTTTGTTTTCGTTTTTGAACAGTCTTTTGTTTTCCTTTTTCCCCCGTATGTCATGAGTCTCTGGAACATAATAACGTAGACGGTAGCACTCCACAGTATAGTGACGTTAATTAACCCCTCTTCCCTATATCAGCCCACAAGAAAGGAGGAATGCCCCTACTCCAAGATATCAGAAGTGGGTTTATTTTTCCAATGTTCAATAAACACAAAGAATAGTGGGAAATAATAATAATGTGTAATAATTAATAATTTATGTATTTAGCAGACGCTTTTATCCAAAGCGACATACAGTGAATTCAGGCGATACATTTTTTACCAGTATAAGAAACACAAATAAACCCTTGTGTCACTTTACTTGAATTCACCAATGAGAAATATATTTAAAAAAAAAAAAGTTTCACTTAACTCAAATTTTGGTCAGTCTCTTTGCCCTCTGCTATAATAGTCAAATCAACAAGAATCAAGGTAACAGTTCCTGCAATATGTTCAAATGATATTCAGTTTAACTGACAGCATGTATTACATTCCACCTCAGATAATCTTTCTCATGTAAATCAACATACCTGAGTGAGAATCACAAGAGTCACAACCCAATATTCACATTTTTACCTCACTGTGGAACTGGGCTGGTATTGGAGTGTCCAGATATGGCAGGGTAATCAGATCAACCAACAGCAACATGTTCAAAAAGAACAAGTCTTTTCCTTTTAAACACAAGAAAAAGCAATTCAGAGGAAATCAGCGAACAGTCTTTCCAGCAAACACTGTAATGCAGATTCATTTAAAACAAGGCTCTGTTACCAGTTCTGAAAGTCCATGCAGATGTCCATCCAAAAAACAAACAAACAAATTAAAAAAAGACAAATATGCAAATCTTGAGACAAAAAAACATGGCAAAGCGTCCAAAAAAAAAAAAAAACGGTGAAATATAAAAAAAACTAAAAGCCAAGGGGCAATGGCTGGATTCTCCAAAATAAGGAAATACTGGAAAAAAGGAGAAATACAGTCCCAGGAAGAGGATCAAAGAGTTCACAATGCCATCCGTGTCCACACAGCGGCAGTAATGTGTCAAAACAATGATCGAGGATTTCCGCGAAAGAACAGTAGCAAAAACCACACGTTCCAAATCAGCTTTACTCCTAAGCAACAACAAAAATAATGTCCGTGTATTTCTTCCAGATGTCAACTGTACTGAAATAACAATGAAAAAAACTCCCTTCGATCGGAGACAGACACTCAGGCCAACACATCGTCTCAGCACACAGGGACATTTTAAAATGCTTAAAATTAAAATGTTCTTAGATCACTGGTCTCAAACTCAAATCCTGGAGGGCCGGTGTCCTGCACAGTTTAGCTCTAACCCTAATAAAACACACCTGATCCAGCTAATCAAGGTCTGCAGGATCACTAGAAAATTCAAAGCAGGTGTGATTTGGAGCTAAATTCTGCAGAGCTGTGGCCCTCCAGAAATTGAGTTAAGGCCACATTCAGCCCAAGATTGTTTTCTATGTGGGTTCTTAGCATTTTGGAGATATTCTGACCCAGCCATCACTATTTTGCCCTTGTCAAGGGCACTCACATCTTTCTGCTTGCCCATTTTGTCTCCTTCCAACACATGAAATTCAAAAACGGACTTTTCCTTTTCTGCCTAGTATATCCCACCGCACTGACAGGTGCCAATGTAACAATGTACTTAATGTTGTTCATTTCTCCTGTCCGTGGTTTTGATGTTGTGGCTGATCAGTGTATGAAATTGTAGCTTTACATTTAAGAGATGTCTGTCCAATCTGATTTTGTGTCTTTCAGGAGGACCCAAAAGAGCTGAGCTTCTGGCTGGAAGATCTCTACACCCCTGGTTATGATTCACTGCTCAAGAAGAAAGCAGCTGAAATGAAGAGGAACAAAATTTGTAAAACGCTTGCAGCCATCATTCTGTTAGTTTGTGTGGTTGTGATTATTATTACAGTGCCAATAGTGGTAACACGATCAAGAGACTGATGGAGCTATGACAAGCGCTAAAATTGCCTCTATTCCAACAACAATCTGACAGTTCAGGTGAACAACAGCAAGCACTTCACATCATGTACATGTCCTATAATATTGACGGGGGTGTCAGTATGATGACTGGTATGTTTAAATTGCATTTTGTCTGTTGTGATTAAACTTAATCCACCAGGCTTGTGGTTCACTAAAAACTAAGGAATAGCTACATTGTTCTGTTTCGTTATTACAACCATTATTAATGTTTAGTTTTTTTGTTGTTGTTTTTTTTAACAGCCAGCTGGGATAACAACTGGTCTTATGATGATAAATATATTTTAAAATGCAATTATTTAAATGGAATTTAATTGAAATTGGATTACCGCTCATCTGGAGTCTCAGCACACTGGCCTGTATCGAGACAATGGACTGTTATTAAGGGAAGTGGAGTGTTTACATTTCAATATCCAGTCTACTTACCTGCTGGTTTCTTGCTCTGCTGTTTTAATGAACATTGTAAATGAGCATACCTGTACAGTAAATTCCCCGGTGTTAAATCAACACCGCTTGGTGTTAAAAGTAATTAGAGTTAATTAGGTACTTCATTGGTTAATTAAGAGATGAATGTTTGATTACTGAAGACACCTTATGATAACAAGCAGAATCACTGAATGAAAGAGAAACACAAGAACTACAGCTGACTTCCAGCCACAGCCTTAGATGATCAACAAAATCAACTGAAACTTTATTTCTCTCATTGGTCTACAGTTATAAGAAATTAACAGGTTTAGATGTTGTTTTATTGAAAATGATTGGTTACCATCACGGTGATTAGTGTTTATTTAGTTTCATCAGTGTTTATGAAAATATAATTTGTTACAAAGGAAACAATAAACAAGAGTGATCAGATGATATGGTTTACACCATCAAGAAGTCGTCCAGTCCTATCACTAACTGAAACATATGCTGGTTCTTGATGTCTGTGGGTGTCTAATTTTTTTTCCCCACAATGTGTTTAAAATTTCAAGTTTTAAATATCTGATCTGTGGCATGAACAACCACTTTTGGTTAGTGATAGGCTAATTGAGTGACGACAGTCTGCGATGTATGTCATCGCCCCGGTAAGCAGGGAGGGGACCAGAGACCTGGGTAAAGGTTTTATATTCGCACATTCAGACTTTCGCACATATTTCCGCGTTCAATCATTTTTTTATTATATGTGCAATAAAGTTATTTTTTTGCAGATTCTAATCAGCGACATGATTGTCAACCTACTTCATTTTTCTTTTTCTTTTTTTTTACAATCGATCAAAATGGCCAAGTATTGTTTTAATGGCATATTTCCTTGCAAATGTCCAATGTAGTGCGGGAAATTTGATTAAAAAAAAGCTACATTTTTTTTCATTGTGTGCAAACAGACAACTACATTTTAGCCAACTACAGATGTACCGGCAAATATCACTCACATTATGTTTCTAATGCTATAAATTTTCCTTTAGCAACAATAAAAAATTGCATTATAATGATGGTGTTTGAAAAGATGTTTAGGAAATGAAAAAGAATGAACATGTACAGTGGGGGGGAAAATTATTTGATCCCCTGCTGATTTTGTACGTTTGCCCACTGAGAAAGAAATGATCAGTCTATAATTTTAATGGTAGGTTTATTTGTACAGTGAGAGACAGAATAACAACAAAAAAATCCTGAAAAACACATTCAAAAAAAGTTATAAATTGATTCGCATTTTAATAAGTTAAATAATATTTGACCCCTTCGGTACTTGGTGGCAAAACCCTTGTTGGCAATCACAGAGGTCAGAAGTTTCTTGTAGTTGGCCACCAGGTTTGTACACATCTTAGTAGGGATTTTGTCCCACTCCTCTTTACAGATCCTCTCCAAGCCATTAAAGGGTTACTCCACCCCAAAATGAAAATTTTGTCATTAATCACTTACCCCCATGTCGTTCCAAACCTGTAAAAACTTCGTTCGTCTTCGGAACACAATTTAAGATATTTTGGATGAAAACCGGGAGGCTTGTGACTGTCCCATTGACTGCCAAGTAACTTACACTGTCAAGGTCCAGAAAAGTATGAAAGACATCGTCAGAATAGTCCATGTTCCATCAGTGGTTCAACTGTAACGTTATGAAGCGACGAGAATACTTTTTGTACGCGAAGAAAACAAAAATAATGACTTTATTCAACAATTTGTCTCCTTTGTGTCTCTCCGCATCACGTAGCGCTATTTTGGAGAATAACCACTGAACGCAAGCAGCGTACGCTCTTCTGTATCTGCCGCGACACAAGGATACGTTTTCTACGTGTATTTACGCTTTGATTTGAACGAAAACAGCGCATCCATGTAGCGCGGGTGGCCCAGAATAGCGTACGCTGCTTGCGTTCAGCGCATATTCTCCAAAATGGTGCTACGGTGATGAGGAGAGACACAGAGGAGACGAATTGTTGAATAAAGTCGTTATTTTTGTTTTCTTTGCATACAAAAAGTATTCTCGTCTCGGCAGTGAATGGGACAGTAACAAGCCTCCCGGTTTTCATCCAAAATATCTTAAATTGTGTTCCGAAGACGAACGAAGGTTTTACAGGTTTGGAACGACATGGGGGTAAGTGATTAATGACAAAATTTTAATTTTGGGGTAGAGTAACCTTTTAAGGTTTCAAGACTGACGTTTGGCAACTCAAACCTTCAGCTCCCTCCACAGATTTTCTATGGGATTAAGGTCTGAAGACTGGCTAGGCCACTCCAGGACCTTAATGTGCTTCTTCTTGAGCCACTCCTTTGTTTCCTTGGCCGTGTGTTTTGGGTCTTTGTCATGCTGGAATACCCATCCACGACCTATTTTCAATGTCCTGTCAGTACATGGCCCCGCCGATCGTCCCTTTTATGCGGTGCAGTTGTCCTGTCCCCTTAGCAGAAAAAACACCCCCAAAGCATATTTCCACCTCCGTGCTTGACTGTAGGGATGGTGTTCTTGGGGTCATAGGCAGCATTCCTCCTCCTCCAAACACGGTGTGTTGAGTTGATGCCAAAGAGCTCAATTTTGGTCTCATCTGACCACAGCACTTTCTCCCAAGCCTTCTCTGAATCATTTAGATGTTCTTTGGCAAACTTTAAAAGGGCTGTACATGTGCCTTTTTGAGCAGGGGGACCTTGCGGGCGCTGCAGGATTTCAGTCCTTCACGGCGTAGTGTGTTACCAATTGTTTTCTTGGTGACTGTGGTCCCAGCTGCCTTGAGATCACTGACAAGCTCCTCCCGTGTAGTTCTGGGCTGATTCCGCACTGTTCTCATGATCATTGAAACTCAACGAGGTGAGATCTTGCATGGAGCCCCAGACCGAGGGAGATTGACAGTTATTTTGTGTTTCTTCCATTTGCGAATAATCGCACCAACTGCACTGTAAAAAAAATCTGTTAAATTTACGGTAAAATATCGGCAGCTATGGTTGCCAGAACTTTACTATGAAAAATATGGTAGCAACATTTAAATTTACAGTGAAAAACTGTATTTAATTAACTGATACAATGTTAATATGCAAACCTTTGAGTTAACTCATTTTATTTGCAGAAACCGACTGCACTTAATTTGGCCAATTGGCATTTGTTTATAAACTAATATTTATAATGTTTAAGTACTGCAAGTATACTGGTATTAAGAACTACTTTGCTTAAGTCCATGAAAAAAAACCTACTAATTTATGCAACGTCATTAAAAGCATCAATTCAACTCAAATCTCTCGCAGATAACAGCAGCACACATTCATGTGTGATTGAAAATATTGAAGAAATTCACACTGCATTAGTAACTACACAGTTACTGCCTTTAAATAAAACCACAAGCAAGAAAATAGTTTTTTTCGGGTTGCTTAAATTAGCTGTGTTTATTTAACGCAGTTTTTATAGCAAGAAAAGCCAAAAGAATCTATGATCAGATAAATGTGATGTGTTTGTGATGTCAAAACCATCATGACCTAGTCTGATTCACTGATCTCACCTAATATTTACTCTCTTATTAAGTGTGTAACATATAACTAATACTTGAGTTGTGCCACTGATACTACTGCAATCATTGTGAAACAGTCCTAAGCACAACATGCACAAATAAAAGCTTTGAAGTGTGGCAGAACTTAAACACACAGACATCAACAGTCAGCCTATGAATCTCAACATTGGTGACAATAAAAAAAAAAATTCATGCTGCAAGCATGCTGGGAGTTTTGTGCTGGCACCCAGCATGCATTGCGGCATGATTTTTTAAATTAATAATAGTCACCATTGTTGAGATTCATGTGCTGATTCTTGATGTCTGTGTGTCTAAACGGTGCTGTAGCTCTAAAGGTTTTGTGCATAAAATGTTTTTAAATTTCTTCACAATAGTTTGTCAACATATCTTGTAGAGTCTTATTAGTACCATAAACAAAAAAAAAAATTAATCAACCCATATAATTAAACACTAATTGAGATCAGTTTTAAAGGTTTTATACATAATTTTTTTTTAATTTCTTAACAGTTTGTCAACATATTCTGTAGAGTGATATTAGTACCAAAAACAACAAAATATTCAACCCATGTAATTAGACACTAATTGAGATCAGTGAATCAGATCATGAGATGATTATTTCATCATTATTAATAGTTATCAAAACCACTTCATTACAATTTCTCTCGGCTCTTCTTGTCATAACAAATGTGCTTTACACACACAGATACAACAGCAGATAAAAACTAACATTAAAGAGTCAAGGGTCAAGAGCCCCACTAAAGCACCCACTGATCGCCAAAACGGTGAGGCCAAACAAAGGTGAGGCTGTGACTGAAGTCAGTTGTAGTTTTGTTTCTTGTTCTTTCCTTCAGTGATTCTGCTTGTTAACTGTTAACTTGCTGTTCATCAGTGTCTGAATTCACTCATTTGTTTTCAATCACTCGGTCTAGTGGACTATATAGTGGACTAAAGT
>NW_015558627.1:103989-111452 GCF_001515605.1 Sinocyclocheilus anshuiensis | reverse complement strand
AAAAAAAAAATTAATCAACCCATATAATTAAACACTAATTGAGATCAGTGAATAAGGTCATGAGATGATTATTTCATCATTATTAATAGTTATCAAAACCACTTCATTACAATTTCTCTCGGCTCTTCTTGTCATAACAAATGTGCTTTACACACACAGATACAACAGCAGATAAAAACTAACATTAAAGAGTCAAGGGTCAAGAGCCCCACTAAAGCACCCACTGATCGCCAAAACGGTGAGGCCAAACAAAGGTGAGGCTGTGACTGAAGTCAGTTGTAGTTTTGTTTCTTGTTCTTTCCTTCAGTGATTCTGCTTGTTAACAGCAGCTGTTCATCAGTGTCTGAATTCACTCATTTGTTTTCAATCACTCGGTCTAGTGGACTATATAGTGGACTAAAGTAGGGAATAGTGAATGAGGGTGTAGGGTGTGATTTCAGACACAGTCCATGAGTGTTGACTCTGAGGCTACTTTCTCGAAAACAAAGGTTAGATCTATTACAGTTATTCACCGTATATTGTAAGGAAACTTACTGTTAATCATTTAACAGGTTTTTACTGTGGCATTTGTACAGTCTTTTACCATTAAAATCACAACCATTTTTTACAGTGTGTTGTCACCTTCTCACCAAGCTGCTTGGCGATGGTCTTGTAGCCCATTCCGGCTTTGTGGAGGTCTACAATCTTGTCCCTGACACCCTAGGACAGCTCTTTGGTCTTGGCCATGGCGGAGAGTTTGGAATCTGATGTCTTTCAGATAACAAACTGAGATTAGGAGCACTCCCTTTAAGAGAGATTAATCTCAGCTCCTTACCTGTATAAAAGACACCTTGGAGCCAGAAATCTTGCTGATTAATAAGGGATCAAATACTTATTTCACTCATTAAAATGCAAATCAATTTATAACTTTTTTGAAATGCGTTTTTCTGTAATTTTATTATTGTTGTTATTCTGTCTCTCACTATTCAAATGAACCTACCATTAAAATTATAGACTGATAATTTCTTTGTCAGTGGGCAAATATACAAAATCAGCAGGGGATCAAATAATTTTCTTCCCACTGTACATGAACTGTAATTTGGTAACAATCCAGACAAGTTGAAAATCATGTGTAATCTCCTGAACATAGTTAATCGCTTCAGTTTACAACTGTTTTGTGTTGTGTTGGTTTTAACAATGACATATGATTTATTTCAATAGGTTTTGAAAGCATGGATTGACTGCTTCAAAGCAAGTTGGAACATCTTGTCTGGACCCTACGTCTTGCTCTTTTATTCACCTCTGTTTTTCTGGTTTTAGGTGTGATAAAGACTTAACAGTGTAACTGTGTTCTCCAGGTGTTTAATGAAAATAATGGCTAAATATCTTTATGTTTCCTACTTTGTTTAACATTAAACTCTCACAATATCACAATTCATGTGCATTGATTGATGTTTATAGTCCTGCAGAAATATCACTGTCCATGGTACTGAATCCATCAGATTATTGTCAAGTACTCAGAAAGCATGACAGCAAACAGGATGTTGATTCTGGGTGAACACTTCAAAAACTAGTGGCAAAACTTTCTTCAAGATGGTTTACAAAGAATTTGTGCCTCACATATATATTAAATTTGTACCATCACTGTGTTTTATGGGTTTCTTCAATGACAACATCATCCAGTTCAATAGCTTTTGAAAGGAGGGACCCGGTGCTATGGCTGAAGTTGCAAAATATTTATCTGACCCTAAATAACATACTTCAAGTCTTTAATGTAGAAGTATTTAGTGTACACAGTAAAACCCCAGTGTAACATTAACACTGCTGGGAGTCTATACACTGTAAACCCGAACAGTACTACTAACTTATAAAGACTGAGAACACTGCAATTAATGTCTGTTAAATCGTTGATGCAACTTAAACAATTACATTTTCTGAACGAGGAATTTCGTTTTATTTTTGTGTGACTCAACAGTTTTAAGTAAACCCTTCTACTTAACTGATTATTTTGAAGTTTACTGAGCGACGTAATGGCGGATACTCGCAAGCGACCGGAGCAAACTTAATGGAAAAACTTGTAAGTAAATCAAAACATCTGTGAACATTTCTTAGTTGCTTTTTGAATGTTTTAAGAATATGATAAAGTAAAGCAATAAGCCCTAAAAAAAATAAAAATAAATAAAGCCCTAATAAAAAAAATAAGTGAATTTATAACAGCTAAGGGGCATTGTTAGGTACGGCGTGAAGCGGAGTTGTTATTGCTTTTATAAAACGGTTATTCCATATACATAGTAAGGTTTCACAGAATAAAACAGAGCAAATAAAGTGTAATGATATTAATAAAAACAGTATTCTTCCACCAAACAATGTAGCTCCTCAGAAACAGTTGTGGTTGCTACAAAGTGGTTGCAGAGCAACACACAGAAGTAAACAAAGGTGTATGTTACTTTGTAGAGTCATTTACAACAGCTTCGAACGCGACTCAGCCAATCAGAATCAAGCACCGGAACTCTCCGCTTTATAAAAATGTTTTCATCCGTGGGAAACGCTGTTTTTACCCGGCGCTGTAAAGCGCGGCATTTCCCTAGTGCTTCTGAATGCGCCTTTTGAATGCTATTTTAGTGTCCCTGCTTGTAATATAATGCTAACTTAAAAGCAGGGCACTAATGATAACGTTAGCTGGCATTTTTTTCAGTAAACGGTCCTACGGTTTGAATGTCACTGCTGTTAACTGTGCTGTTTAGGGCTGCGTTTCCCAAAAGCATCATGGGCTAAGTTGATTGTTGAGACCATTGGTGGCAAATGTTTCTACGATCAGCTTAAACATACAATGCTTTTTGGGAAATGCAGCTCTGGTAAATGTAACTTTATTCAGTCTGTGTTTTATTTCTACATGAAAAAAACTAGCTGCTAACTGTAACTTAATCCATGATTAGGTTAAGGCTAATAAATGGACATGAATTTTGCAATATATTTCTATATATTGGATGTTGTACTTAAAAAAGAAGTCTACAAACTTGTAGTAAACCTTTACAAACTTTCTTTAATTGCAGGCTGAGCTGGATGGTGAATACTAAAGAGCGAGCCTCAACACTGAAGGTGTTTTCTCCTCAGATAACAGGACACAGACTTGTCTTTCTCTTTTCTACATCCATTGTTGGTTAAATACTTGTGTGTGTTTGTGGTTTTTAGGTTTGTGCTGAGTTTCACAGTATCAAAGAAAGCGGCAAGATTTCAGAGATGCTGCATGACATTGTAAATGTTTATGAACTAAGGTGAGTGCAAATTCTCCAACGCTGACTACCTCCATCATTGTCTTCATTGTATATCAAATAAAGCTGGATTGCTTGTTTAAGGTGTTCATTGTTGTGTTTACATGGTGTCAACATGAAACGATTCCCCTTCCTGCTCTCCCAGTGTATGAGGAGTGAGGAGGACCCACTGTTCTATAAGACATGAAATGTAAGAATTCAGTGCATTAATAGAACTGCTATAAATGCCTACTTGTAGTCTCTCAAGTTAAACTGACAGTTTTATGGATTCATCTACTAAATTTAGTGAGTATATAATATGATTGAGAACATGTAGTTTGATACCTTGCAGCAGGCATTTTGTAAAATGCATTTTTCATGAAATTGTCACTGGTGTCACCTTCCTTATGAGTAGCACCAGTGACTCCCATCATAGATAAACTTAATTCAAAGCTATTCATTTAGTTCTTTGCATAAAATAGCACTAAGATTTCATGATTCTAGCTATTCTTTATCATTTGTAATCCTCCTTTGGTCAGGTATGGCTAAATTGAGTGCAGCTGAGAAGCAGTGACTTTACAGACAGCGTCTTGTTGTACATTAGAGTTGTTTTAAAAATGTTGTTTATGTTCTAATACAAACTGCATTCACTAATTCACCAAATGTATGCCAAATGTAACAATTAAGTCTCATCTCACCTCTCAGTTGAAGAATAAGGATCTTTGGTCTTATGTATGTCACTGGTGTTACTGTGTTTTTTTCTGTCACATTAAATAAAATGTGTCACATGTGACATGATAATAATTTTACATCCACTGAATTCTGCTACACTCAAGAGTTAAGATTTAAAGGATTGCATCATTACTTGTTACTGTTAAATATTTTCATTTAATACATGGTTGCGCAAATGAACTAACATCATTCAGTCACACTTTTAAAAAACCTGATTAAAATAAATAAAACAATCTCCTTATTTGTTGCATTATCATTCTTTTTCTGTTTACTCTGACCACATGTGCTGAAAAAAAAATCGAAAAATATTTTTTATAAAAACCTTTAATATTGCCAAAGATGTAAGGTAACACCAGTGACAAAAAAATGGTACATGTGGTCTTTAAATAAATGCACGAAAAAGATACAAAAATAACTAAGCTGTCATTTATGTGTATTCAAAGTCAAAAGGTAATCTTATAATGTGGTCTAAGTTTAAATGTTCGAAAAAGAAATACATTTTAAGACATCTTGCCATACCAAAAGTGGACGTTTCTGTAGAATGACCCGACAATTACACTGGATCTCTGACCATCACGAACATCACAACTGAACATACTGGACTCTATCTACACATCTTCAACAGCAGACAAGAGTTTCATTGTTAATGTCTGCAGTATGTAGCTCAAGTCTCTTATGTGCACATAACTGTAAAACTAACAAATTAAAAGTTACATTTTTTTAACTTGTCAACTATCTTGGTTTTTCAAAAGCATAAGCTGAGTGTATCTGTGGTAAGGTGTCATTGAGACAATGACAAATGGCGTTTTAATGAGATTTTTCTATAAATCACTGAGTATGTTAATGTTTTTCATTCATATCATGTGCTTGATTCTGTAACAGATGTAGTGAAATACATCACAGTGAAAGTGGGAGAGTCTGTTACTCTAGAAACTGGTGTTACTGATATACAGAAGTACGGTAAACTGCTGTGGAAGTTTGGAGATAATGATACTCGCGTATCTAAAATCAATGGAACAGATCCAGTCTTTTCTATACATGAGAGATTCAAAGACAGAATCCTTTATCATGAAAATGGATCTCTCACCATCGAAGATACTAGATTTGAACATGCTGGGTCTTAGTATAAGTTATTTTTGGAGCAAAACAACTGAGCGTCTGTGACAGCAGAATTTGTAGTTGTAGAGAATAGCCACACATGTGTATCAGTAAATATGAAGTCACAGACAAAATTTGCAAACTTGTAGATTTGTTTTTTTCTCTCTCCCACAAACACAACACAATAGTTACACCTTCTCGAATCCTTCACTGCAGGTGCACAAATCCTATTCTACCAATCACAAATCAAGAAACTCGTACGCTCGCATGTTTTGCTACTATTGCAGTGAATATGGTGCAAAACACATTCACACACCTGCATCAAAAATGTGAAGTCACGGACGAATTTTGTACATCCGCAAATCAGTTTGTGAATTCTTGCAATGAGATTTGCACGCTTGTAGAATGTTTTCTTACATATATTTTTTTTTTCCTTGGAAGCTTTTTCTAGCACAAACATAAGTGCACAACGACAACGGCGTGAATCTGCTGCTACGAGACTCAAACCTGTTTTTCACTTGCAAATGACAAGTTTCACGACAAGTTTTCTGAAATCACTCACCGCACATTTGTTTATAGTTTAAATATTAAATACGTTTAGCTCCAACCCTGATAAAACTCGCCTACTTGTAGCCTTCTAGTAATCCTAACCAAGTTAATTGGTAGAGGTGTGTTTGATTATTACTGTATTATTACTGTATTCTCATTTAAAGTATTATTACTGTATTGTCAGTATTAGTACTGTTTAGTTTATTTTCATTTTTTACATGTATAAAACAATGTAATTGCAATACAGCACTACAAACCATATTTTATTTACAACCCCAACACCATAAAAAGCACAATAACTCATTAGCATTTGTCCTGATAATATTCTTTTTAATTGTTGAACATTTTCTTTTTAAAAATACAAATTACAAGTCTTCATCTCTAGCATGCACTAGCTGAAAAAAGCGCATCACCACAGTCCCCTGGGGACTTTGTATCTGTAGCATGGCAAAACAGGCTTTACAGAAATAAAATGAGTTTGTGTTAAATTAAGTAAGTAAGCTCTCTGATGAGAAACACCAGGGGATTCAGGCTGATGCTTTTTCTTTGCACCCTCTTTCCTGAATTGCATCTGATCTGTGAATCTGAATGCATTTGGTGCCACCAGGATTGATTCTCGAATGAACCTGCAAGCACAAGAGAGAGAAAACATTCGGTAACACTTTCTATGAAGCCCGTATTTATAATACATTATAAGGGAATTCTTAAGGCATTATAATGAGGGCATAATGCATTATAAAGACCCTTATAATATGTTGTATCATCTCATGAATAATCATAACAACAATTAAAATACATTATAACACTTACGTATTTGTGGTTATAACTTTTAAGAATATGATTATTTATAACACACAATGAACATCATAATAAATCTACTACATTTACATATATATTAGGGTACATTTTATTTTGATGGTCCTCTTATAGTCTATTGACTATAAGCAACTTTGCAACTACATGTCAACTAACTCTCATTAGAGTATTAGTAGGCTTAGGTTAAGGTTAAGTTTAAGGCTAAGGCTAAGGTTAAGTTTAAGGTTAAGGTTAAGGTTAAGGTTAAGTTTAAGGTAGGTAGAATGTTCACATGCAAAGTTTAATAGTCAGTATGTCTGTTGGTGGACCATCAAAATAATAAAACTGATATAACAATAAAAATACAAAACAAATGTGTCATATTATTACACATTCATCTAATATCTGATCTTACGGCTGTTTGAGAAAAATTATTATTATTATTATTATTATTTATAAGTGGTCTTTGTCTGCTTTATGTAAAGTAATATAAGTAACATGGCAAGATATGAGACTTATAATACATTATAACTGAGAAATATAATCCATTGTTACTTAAGTAGATGCAACATGTTCATTGTGTCTTATAAATAATCATACTCTTAAAAGCCATAACCACAAATAAGTAAATATTATAATACATTGAAACTGTTCTTATGAATATTCATAAGATGATATAACATATTATAATTTTTTTTATAATGCATTGTGCACTCATTATAACACCTTATAAATACCCTTCTAATATATTATAAATATGGGCTTCATAGAAAGTGTTACCAAACATTCAAACCAGTTTACAGAAATTGTCCCAAATGTCAGACTTTGTGCTGTATGTGCTTTGAGATGATTAAAAACACTATATACTATCTGAATGCACCTACAAGGAAAGTGCAATTAGTTTATAATCCATCACAAATCATTAAAGCTCCATTCCTTACAATGCATTCCTGAAGATCAAACAGTAGAGCAAAGTGCTATATTGCTGAAATAATGGGGTTGATTCCCAGGGAATGGATAACGATAAAAAAAAAAAAAAAAAAAACTTTTAACTAGTTT
>NW_015558627.1:99944-102921 GCF_001515605.1 Sinocyclocheilus anshuiensis | reverse complement strand
TGTAGCCTTCTAGTAATCCTAACCAAGTTAATTGGTAGAGGTGTGTTTGATTATTACTGTATTATTACTGTATTCTCATTTAAAGTATTATTACTGTATTGTCAGTATTAGTACTGTTTAGTTTATTTTCATTTTTTACATGTATAAAACAATGTAATTGCAATACAGCACTACAAACCATATTTTATTTACAACCCCAACACCATAAAAAGCACAATAACTCATTAGCATTTGTCCTGATAATATTCTTTTTAATTGTTGAACATTTTCTTTTTAAAAATACAAATTACAAGTCTTCATCTCTAGCATGCACTAGCTGAAAAAAGCGCATCACCACAGTCCCCTGGGGACTTTGTATCTGTAGCATGGCAAAACAGGCTTTACAGAAATAAAATGAGTTTGTGTTAAATTAAGTAAGTAAGCTCTCTGATGAGAAACACCAGGGGATTCAGGCTGATGCTTTTTCTTTGCACCCTCTTTCCTGAATTGCATCTGATCTGTGAATCTGAATGCATTTGGTGCCACCAGGATTGATTCTCGAATGAACCTGCAAGCACAAGAGAGAGAAAACATTCGGTAACACTTTCTATGAAGCCCGTATTTATAATACATTATAAGGGAATTCTTAAGGCATTATAATGAGGGCATAATGCATTATAAAGACCCTTATAATATGTTGTATCATCTCATGAATAATCATAACAACAATTAAAATACATTATAACACTTACGTATTTGTGGTTATAACTTTTAAGAATATGATTATTTATAACACACAATGAACATCATAATAAATCTACTACATTTACATATATATTAGGGTACATTTTATTTTGATGGTCCTCTTATAGTCTATTGACTATAAGCAACTTTGCAACTACATGTCAACTAACTCTCATTAGAGTATTAGTAGGCTTAGGTTAAGGTTAAGTTTAAGGCTAAGGCTAAGGTTAAGTTTAAGGTTAAGGTTAAGGTTAAGCTTAAGTTTAAGGTTAAGGTTAAGTTTAAGGTTAAGGTTAAGGTTAAGGTTAAGTTTAAGGTAGGTAGAATGTTCACATGCAAAGTTTAATAGTCAGTATGTCTGTTGGTGGACCATCAAAATAATAAAACTGATATAACAATAAAAATACAAAACAAATGTGTCATATTATTACACATTCATCTAATATCTGATCTTACGGCTGTTTGAGAAAAATTATTATTATTATTATTATTATTTATAAGTGGTCTTTGTCTGCTTTATGTAAAGTAATATAAGTAACATGGCAAGATATGAGACTTATAATACATTATAACTGAGAAATATAATCCATTGTTACTTAAGTAGATGCAACATGTTCATTGTGTCTTATAAATAATCATACTCTTAAAAGCCATAACCACAAATAAGTAAATATTATAATACATTGAAACTGTTCTTATGAATATTCATAAGATGATATAACATATTATAATTTTTTTTATAATGCATTGTGCACTCATTATAACACCTTATAAATACCCTTCTAATATATTATAAATATGGGCTTCATAGAAAGTGTTACCAAACATTCAAACCAGTTTACAGAAATTGTCCCAAATGTCAGACTTTGTGCTGTATGTGCTTTGAGATGATTAAAAACACTATATACTATCTGAATGCACCTACAAGGAAAGTGCAATTAGTTTATAATCCATCACAAATCATTAAAGCTCCATTCCTTACAATGCATTCCTGAAGATCAAACAGTAGAGCAAAGTGCTATATTGCTGAAATAATGGGGTTGATTCCCAGGGAATGGATAACGATAAAAAAAAAAAAAAAAACACTTTTAACTAGTTTACTTCGGCTAACTTACCAGTTGATGTTATCACCGTTACGATGGCAATCACAGAATAAGGCTCCGACTGGAATGTATTGCAGATGACATGATCCAGACCACAAACTAGAAAATAAAAAACAAAAGAATTACTTGAAAATAGGCTACTGTTTGGATAACTTATCTCGATAAAATGTGTACCTCACACTGAAAAAAATGTTTAGTCAGTTCAGCTTAGAAAATGTTCTTCATGTGGTAACATCTACAATAACTGGTTTTGTTGAAAGGAAATAAATTATTTAAGATTACTGATTATAACCAGGGGCCCCTGGACTACAGCATTATGGTAGGCCCCCTAACACTAGAACACTTTTTTAAAGCTTCCTGACAATTATTTATGCATAATTTATTTTTTTCTTGTCAATATGCTATGTCAATAATGGGATGTCAATCCCGTGGCAAAAACAGAGAAACAAATAGAATTAGCATAGCTGCTGTTCCAACCAAGCAAAATTGATTTGTTTAACCCAAACTAAATAATAATAATGTGCATTTGATCAGATATAACTGCAGTACAAGATTATGAGATGCATTATTTGAATGCTTGGCCAAAGAGATGTGTCTTTAATCTAGATTTAAACCGATAGAGTGTGTCTGAACCCCGAACGTTATCAGGAAGGCTGTTCCAGAGTTTGGGAGCCAAATGCGAAAAAGCTCTACCTCCTTTAGTGGACTTTGCTATCCTAGGTACTACCAAAAGTCCAGAGTTTGCGTCTGGTTATTTGTTAATCTAGCCACTGTGCTAAATAAAAACCTTGGATTGTTTTGGTTATTTTCTATGAAAATAGAAAATAGTTCTATTTGTGGATATGCTCGGCCCTGGCAGCTTTTAGAGACTGTCTATAGCTGGACATACTGTTTTTCCACACAATTCTAATAACTTCCAAGTTAGTTTTTCCGATATCATTAAATCTAGCGTATGATTAAAACGATGAGTGGGCCCGTGATGTTTTGCTTGACTCCAGAAGAGTTTATTAGGTTGGTAAACGCAAGTCTTAATGCATCATTTGTATTATCAACGGGAATGTTAAAATGTCCATATGACAATTAGCGCTTTATCAACAGTAACCAATAGGTCTGAGAGGAAATCTGCAAATTCTTTTAGGAAATCTGTATAT
>NW_015558627.1:99535-99777 GCF_001515605.1 Sinocyclocheilus anshuiensis | reverse complement strand
ACTGTTAATCATTTTCAAACATTTAAACCATGCAGGGTTAACCTTACAGTAGTGCTCAACACTGTCAGACTTTCAATATCCTTCCTCGCTTGAATTAAGATGATCAAATTTGAATACATCCACCACAAAATCAGACTTTAGTACCGCCTTTTACTTTAAGATTGATCTAAAATTCAATGCAGATTTAAAATCATAAGAAATAGTTTACTGATACTGTTTTTGAAACCAAATCTTTGCATAAC
>NW_015558627.1:97920-98211 GCF_001515605.1 Sinocyclocheilus anshuiensis | reverse complement strand
GATACAAGGAAATGGTCAGTAACATCATCACTTTGAGGTACGATATCTATATCAGTAAGATCAATTCCATGCGATATCATTTAATCTATAAAACGATTAAAACGATGAGTGGGCCCGTGATGTTTTGCTTGACTCCAGAAGAGTTTATTAGGTTGGTTCTTAATGCATTTAATGCATCATTTGTATTATCAACGGGAATGTTAAAATGTCCATATGACAATTAGCGCTTTATCAACAGTAACCAATAGGTCTGAGAGGAAATCTGCAAATTCTTTTAGGAAATCTGTATAT
>NW_015558627.1:95004-97668 GCF_001515605.1 Sinocyclocheilus anshuiensis | reverse complement strand
AATCAGACTTTAGTACCGCCTTTTACTTTGAGATTGATCTGAAGTTCAATGCAGATTTAAAATCATAAGAAATAGTTAATAGATAAGAAATCTTTGCATAACTACAGGAAACACTGCATCTAACAATGGTTTGGGAAAAAAATTGTTAATTAAAAAATTATAATAAATAAAAGCATATACATCATCTTAAATACAGTTATCTAATAATAAGCATGTGTCCTATTCTGTGTATGCTACTAAACTCCTGAAACATTGGTGTCTTTTTGAAACATTGGTGTCTCTTTGTATATGATATGACGATAGTTTTCTCAAAATAAGTAAAATACTCATGAAGTGACTCAGAGCAGTTCTAGAGATTATGTTTTTGTGTTCATGTACTCATATATTGAGGCGGCAGAGGCTGAAAACACTGTGAGCTTTAGTAGGCCTATGTGTAGTGAATGAAACCACATGTGTGCGCCATTAATTTCCACGATGGGCGGACTGGGAAAAAAAATTCAGGCTGGGAAATCTCACACTCATAATGCTTAGGAGCCCAAGCTTTAAAAATTGTTTTTGTTCATTTATTTAAAATTTTTCTGGTTTAATCACGATCAGATTTTTTCTAGATCCTGCATTAAATTTATATTTTGACCTCACTATTCGGGGAACAGACACAGTCTTTATAGATTATACAGCGCAAGTACTTCTATCATTTAAGCGGGTAGAACACAAGTCATCAGGGCAGTTATTTGAGATTTGACTTACTAGTCATATGGAGCGTAGCGTCCTGGAGATGTTGTCCGACATGAGTTAATATGAAAAGAAAATGCCACCAAAATTCTGGCAGAAATGTGAATTTACAGGTATGATTTAAACACCATAAATCACACAAAATATTAATTATTCATCATCAGTATATCGAAAGAGCACGGCATGTTGGCATAAATGCGGGCTATTTGGTGATTGCTAACTGCGTTTTTATTTTGAAACATGCCGTGCTCGCGTTAAATTAATTAAATCATAGCTTAAAGTAGATCACATTTTGATCACATTTAACGTTAAGCAATAGGACGATTCCTATTTTTCCATCCCCGGATTTAAAATTGAAACTTTGAAGCATCCACAAGTTACTGAACTCTCACTTTATGATGTTACAGAACGTTGTCCGGTCCAGTTCCTTTCACACTTTCAGTGTTGTGTTTCTGTTTGTGTTTCAGCATCTGCTTGCTGACATAAAGACACTCTCGTGCTGTGGTTATATTTACTAGCGAATGCATTGTACATTCCGCTTACAGTATATCGAAGGAACACGTGGAACATACCAACTATACAAATTGTGTGGGGGGAACCTAAACTGAGCCATTCACTCTATAGGCTACTACAACCAGGGCGTCGCTGAAAATGAGTGTGTGAGTTTGTTTATAGAACACTGTTGTCAGTGCTGCAAAGTCCCATATAAATAATTATTCAAAAAATATAATTTCCCTGCAGCCAGTGGGCCTCCTTCCTAGTGTAGGCCCCTGGGCTTCAGCCCCCTGAAGCCCGTGCATTAATGCGCCCCTGATTACATTAAATACTATGGTAGGTATCTCTGCAACATTGATAGATTGATAAACACACGGTGTACAGAATGTATGTTTATGCTGAAATATAACTGAATAATGGTGTTATGTGTCATGATGTGTACATTTCTAGGTTTCCTGCTTCAGAATCACTATTAAGGGAACATTTTGTATTTAAACAAGTACATTGTACCTAAAATTTCTCTCTTTCTTTCTTTTTTTAACTATACGTACACCTGTAATATAAAGTGGGACCTTGTTTTGTAATATAGTACTAAAACTACTGTTTAAGACACAAGACATTTGTGTGATACAAAATATAAAATATATGATATGACTTATCAGAGTTTCAACCCTTAAACATAAGTGTTTTTCTATGGCTTATGGCTATAATTATTATCATTTATCATCGATCAGTTTGTGGCTTTAAACTTAAAAAAGTGACTCAAATAATGTCAATAATTCTTGAAAGATTATGAAGATATAATGAAAATAAATCTCATCAATTGTAATTTTTTTGACATTTTATACATTTTCAGGTATTTTTTTTTTTACTCAAACTTAACAGGTCCACATTTTTTAAATGAGAAAAACTTTGTTTTGCATTTCAATACTGACACAAGAATGTACTCTATGAACTCATACACTCGTGTTTTTTTTTTTTTTATCACATTTGCATTTTAATCTAATTTATACCTGTATGAAATAGCTTCTTCACCTAAACATTACAGTTTGTCAGACAAAATATCTCTCTAGTAGTTTCCTAATATTTTCAGCACATAATTGGACCACATACATTATGTTTTTCAACAATACATTACACAGAATTTATGTCAACTCTTTTATTATTTTTATATCATGTAGATTTCTATGCATTTAAATCAATTATAAAATCAAAAATTCAAAAAGAGTGGCAGAAGAAGTGAGACATAGCTAAAACAGGAAGGTTTTATTATTAAATTAATTCGTCAGTTAAAGAAGTATACAATTTTGGAAGATGTAGGAAAGATGAGTTGATTTTAAATAGATTACAATTTGGGCACACGGGACTAAATGCATCACTATACAAAATAGGTCAAGTCAAGTCACCTTTATTTATATAGCGCTTTTAACAATACAG
>NW_015558627.1:94064-94560 GCF_001515605.1 Sinocyclocheilus anshuiensis | reverse complement strand
CTCTGGCTCCCGGTAAACATTGGACTATGGTGGCTGGTGTCTCTATTTTCACGTTCCGTACAATAGAATCACCAATAACTAGGGCACTTTCATCAGGTTTCTCAGTGGGTGCGTCACTGAGTGGGGAGAACCTGTTTAATGTTTTGATCAGAACGGAAGAGCGGTGTTTTTGACCTACGACTATGCCGCCTCACAGTCACCCAGTCGCCCTGCTGCAAAGGCATTGTAACCGGAACCGAACAATGTACAGGACTCCCTGAGCTAGTCGCATCCAAAGCCGTATCTAGAGCCCTCACATCCTTACTGTCCTCAATTAAAGTTTGGATGTGTGTCTCTAATTCTGAAATCTTCTCCGTCAGCCTAACTATTTCCCTGCATTTATCACATGTGAATCCTTCGGTGCCGACAGAGACAGATAAACTATACATGTGGCAAGCAGTGCAAACAACAATAGCAGGAGAAGAAGCCATTACTCACCGTGATTGATGAATGAATC
>NW_015558627.1:90337-93986 GCF_001515605.1 Sinocyclocheilus anshuiensis | reverse complement strand
AGTTTGGATGCGTGTCTCTAATTCTGAAATCTTCTCTGTCAGCCTAACTATTTCCCTGCATTTATCACATGTGAATCCCTCGTCACCGACAGAGAGAGATAAACTATACATGTGGCAAGCGGTGCAAACAACAATAGCAGGAGAAGAAGCCATTACTCACTATGATTGATGAATGATTCTTACCACAGTTGTTTGATGAACTTGTGAAAATAAACGGAGAGAGAGAGAGAGAAAAAAAAAGAAAACGGCAGTAGGCGCGAATGGAAACGCTAATGACAAGCTACCCGGCTAACGAATGCTAACGCGCTGCAGGTCGCGGTTTTAGAATAAAAGTGAACGATCAAATTAATCAGATTAGGTTGAAAGATAATCTCAGATAATATCAGAAATATGGTGGGAATTAAGTTAGATTTTATCACTTTAAACAACAGAGAGTGATAGTATCTAGAGATTCTACCAACATATAAGGTAAACATATTACAGGTAAATGTGCTTTTTGTGGGGTAATAGAAACCACTGAACATGTAATATTAAACTGTCGGAAATATAATATAGAGAGAATTAAAATGATAAATAACTTAAATGGTAATAATAAAGAAAAAAAGAAGATAAACTGGATATTAGGAAAAGGATTAAGAGAAAAGCAAAGGAATAGGGGAACACACAAGCTGGGTTTTTTGGCATGGGAGCTGAACACGCAGCAGCCAGAAATACAGCTTGGGTGAGCCTGAAATAAAATTAACAATTAAAAAAAAATATATATATATATGAATAGAGGTGGGACTATTGTATGACTATGTATGATTAGAAACAGTTGGTGGCAGTATGTGCCTATGGTGCGGAATACGCCAAAAATTTCCAAAGAAGAAGAAGAAGATTTCTATGCATTAGACAGCAGTGTGAGCAGGCCTGCGTTCAGCCCCGACAAAACGGTGCAAAACGTGTTTTAAACGGAAACGGTTGCAAAGCAACTTTACAGCAAATTAAGTTTCTACAATATTTAGTGGTAGTTTATCAGTGGTGGCTGTCAGTTAATGTACATATGGCAGGAATGTACGGAAAAATCAGTTAAAGATCCACCGACTGCGCTGATCAAAAGCATGATGGGAAACGACTGGCTGAAGACACAGATTAATGCTCATTGGTCCAGACAACCGTGATGCTGGGTTCTCTTCTAAAATATTTTATTTTTTATCTGATTTCATGTGATTATGTATTTAAATTATGCATGAATGTTCCCAAACACTGTGACAGTGCGATCTCTGTGTGAGAAAATGTGATTGTTCTCATATTTCTATAAAAATCTAAAATACATGTTTGTATTAAAGTAAAAATGGATGATAAATACACCTTTCGTATGGAATTAAATAGCAAGCACTTTGAGTGTCTCGTTCATCATATTTATTTTCATATAAAAGCAACAGAACTGAAATGATATCATGTTTATCAGCAGCACAGCACGTGAGTGAGAATAACGCGATATCGGTCTTTGATCTCATTGGTATCTGTTCCACTTCGAGAGGTCAGAGCTGTCCGTCTTGTCTGCTCTTATTTCACTGCCCTCACCGCAGCCGCCTGCATTTCAGGCGAGGCCAGGCGCATCTCAAACAAGCCTACTGTGCCAGCTGTCTCTTTAATACCGCATGGTTTATATACATGCTGCTGCTGATTGGGCTGACATGTTTGACACACCCACCAAACAAGAGAAAACGCATCTCAAACCCCGTTGCACACCGTTTCCAGGAAACATGTCGTTCAGACCGGAAACCGTAGCACAAGCTTGCCCCAGGACTCTTATTTTGGCGTGGTGATGTGACGTCACGAGGATGCGCCTGCTGTGATTCGACTCAAGAAAGGTTTGTGTTTGAACTGTTCAACTTTAAAGTTTTACCAGCGATACAGAATTAATTGTTTATTATTGACCGTAACATATCAATGCTTTATTTAAAAGTTCTTAACGTTATTTGTGTGAGTAGAGCGCATCCACACACGAGTAACACAAGGCGAGTCTGATTTCGCTCGTATATCAGAATCAGTTTATCATAAACATGTAACATTATTCAGTCACTGGACGAACCGAGCGTTTGAACTCCGAGTCACTTGAATCCGCTCTGGCGTCACGTGCTGGTCAAAGCCGTTTAATCGACCCGCGTGTTTAACGACAACTCAGACCAAGAGAAAATGCTTTCATTGAAGTGCAGTCGATTAAACGTGATCAGCAAATCATTAGATAACAAATATACATCATAACTACCTAAATGTAAACTTATTTTATCAGTGTTGTAAAGCTAGGTTTAGTTTTAGTCTACTGAGCTAGAGCTGATTGAGATTTAGTTTGGGTTTATTTCTCTTTCTGTTACTCTCATCTTAAACAGAACTGAGTGTCCAAACTCCTGCTGAAGCGACTGAGATCCTCCAAGCACATGGCGTTTATTAAAGAGGAGGGTGAAGACGTGAAGATTGAAGACGCTTTCAGAGTCAAACATGAAGATCCTGAGGAACAAACAGAGATGGCGTTTATTAAAGAGGAGAGTGAAGGCATCAGGATTGAAGAAGTATTCAGTCTGAAAGACACTGAGGAACAAACAGGTTAGTTGGGTAAAGAGGTGTTATTTAACATGGAGCGGGCAGACGCATGTGGACAGACCTGCTGAGATCACATGACCAGACCCATGCTAATGCTGCTTCATGTGAACCTGAGAAGATCCTTCCTTCATGTTGTTATGACGCGTCACACATTAAATCGGGTGTCAAACGCGGTTTAGGTTATTTATTAATAATTACCTGAGTGTGTTTTTGAGATGGCTGGTTTAAGGCTGTCGTGGATAAATAAATATGACAGTAAAGCTGCCAGTAGGTGGCAGCAAGTCCCGTCTTAATGAGTGATCCATTGACTCATTCATTCAAACCGTTTGATTCATTTAGAAACGAAACTAGTGATTGTCTTAATGAAGTGGCCACTGTATCATTGACTCAAATGGTTTGATCAAAAAGACAGATTCATTCAGTAACAAAATACACAGTGCTGAAAAATTGGTCTTGCGCTGGCTTTGTTAAAAACTTTTCATTTCCGAGACAGAGATAAACAGACAGCATTGTGGCTAAAGTGTAACACGCTTAATAAAAGCATCTTGTTTGTTGAGCTTTTGTATAAAATCGATTAATTTGCGATCGCGTTGAGATTCAAGAAAGCAGCACTCTTGTTATAGTTAACGTTACTTAACCATCATTTAACATCAAAACAAAAACTCTTACAGGGCATTTTTGCCTCCATATCTTGAATTATATTATAACTGTATTCTGATTGCCTTCATCCGGCACTGAAAACCTTGCAAAGTTACAAAATGTCAGCTCGCAAATTTTCAAAAGAATGTTTTATTTATTAGTTTATTGTTCAAATCATCCCGCAGGCTGGATTGGACACCTTTGCATTCAATTAAGAAAAAGTAATAAATAATGCAGAAGTTGTCTAAACAAATTTATGTGTAACATTAAACCCAATATCTATTTCTGAATTGAAAACCATTAATTTCTATCAATTAATTATGCGAAAGTATCTAAAAAAATCCCATTTTGCGTAAGGCAAGCCTTGAAATGTGAGTGATCAACTGTACATTTGGTGGAGTCAAGGGCGTAGATTTGGTTTGAA
>NW_015558627.1:81900-90152 GCF_001515605.1 Sinocyclocheilus anshuiensis | reverse complement strand
GATGGGGGGGGGGGGGGGGGGGTGTTGGTATGCTGTCTGATATATGTGTAATATTTTTCATAAAAATACATAAGTCAGCTGTTCACTTGATGTAACGGTCCTGAATAAGAAGTCCACGCAGTACTGAACAACCTCTGCTGCTCGCAGCTGTGCACACTGACAGTAGCCTAATCATAACCATTTTCATGGTCTTCCCAGTATTACGAAAAATACCATTGCATTTGAAGGATAGAATTTGAAGTTAACAGGCGAGAACCAATGAGGTTCATTCTCCGTTACGTAGCTTGTTTGAGGTTCGGTCTCATTCATCAAGCACGTACGGTTGTGCTTCTGTTTATGATCAATGGTTATATGTGAATAAAAGCCTAAATTCAGTATGTTTGTCATATAAAGTGATCGTTTCTCTTTAGAAAATTCGGACTAAATTGCTCCATCCATATAGATTGGTTTTACGGTCTCTTTATAAACTTTTAATTTGCGTAGAGTCAGTGGAGGAGCAGAAATCTCTGCGATTTCATTAAAAATGTCTTCATTTGTGTTCCGAAGATGAACAAAGTTGTACGGGTTTGGAAAAACATGAGGGTGAATAAATGACAATTTTCATTTTTGGGTAAACTAACCCTTTAATACTGCAGATTAAGGGCTGCACAATTAATCACGGTTTCCACTAAATTGCGCTTAAATCGACTGGCTTTGTGCGATTATTAAATCACAAAAGCTGCGATTGTGTTTATGCGCAACTTGTCCGTGAAGAACGGCTCTGTGATCAGTATGAAACTCTGCTCCATCCTAAAGCACTGCGAGTTTCAGTCACTTATAATGTGCATTTGAAAAAGCAACATGCATCAAACATCATTTTAATAAATAAACTTTATTATGGTGAAAATACCTCAGAAAGCAGAAAACTACGTGTGTTATGCTACTTCATCTGGGGGGCATATTTGGAGTTTCTGCACGAGAGCGCCCTCTGGTTTTCAGATGCAGCAGCATCTAGCCGTACTTCACTGACAAAGTGTGCATAAATAGCAGCCAACCACCAAATCATGTGTGGTTTATTTGCGATTAATCGTGCAGCCCTACTGCAGATGCAAATGCCACTCAAAACGCCAGCTTCCTTACATCAATGAAAAGGTTTTTTAGTCTAATAAAAAGGCTGGTAGGATTGTAAATGAATCGATACAATAATGAACATTTGATAAAATAAAGCAAGCACACCATAGTTATGTTTGGGATCATTTTACTTTAAACAGCGGCAATGTTCATTGTATTTTTATTTGTCTTTTATTTAATCAGGTAACACTTTCTGAGATTAAAAATTACAGAAGTGACCTGGCCAAGATGCAGCACTACATTTCATAAGAAGAACACAAAACAATGTGTTAACAACATAATCGAAAAAATAATCGACAGATTAATCGATTATTAAAATAATCGTTAGTTGCAGCCCTAAACAACAATTACAAACATTTACAAATTAATTCTTCCTTTAACAGCTCATTAATCAAGAATTTAAAAGTGTTCATTGACTCTAAGGTCTGCAACTTCAAGTTGTGTTGTAAAAAGTTCCAATCATTGGGCGCTGCAAACTGAAAAGCTTGTTTTCCAAGGTCAGTTTGTGCAAATGGAACCGAAAGAATGTACAAGTCCTGTGAGCGCAGAGAATAAGCTCCAGGAGCTTTAGGCTGGGTGAGGGAACAAAGATATGGAGGCAGTTAACCCTAGATGGATTTATAGATAAATGTGTACCAGTGATTACGTCTGCGTGTTGATAATGACGTCCAACCAACTCTATTATACAAATCACAATGATGGGTCCTAACATTACAATTTAATATAAACCTGAGCGCACCGTGATACAGTGTCCAGAGAACTTAAAAGTTTGGTAGATGCCGATTTATACAGAATGTCTCCATAATCAAGAACTGGCATAAATGTGGCAGAAACCGATCTTCTTGCCTCGAATGAAAAGCAAGGTTTATTTCTCTAATAGGACCCATGCTTTACCTTTAGTTTTGTCCTTAGTTGATTAATATGGGATTTAAATGATAAGGAGTCATCAAGCATAAAACCGAAATATTTATATTCTGTCACTACCTTAATTATAGTACCCTGTGTGGTTTTGAGTGATAGTTGATTTGCCACTTGTTTCCAGGGGTGTGAAGTAACGAATTACAAATACTCACGTTACAGAAATTAAATGGTTTTTATCAGTAATTGTACTTTTTTGAGTAGTTTAAAAATTGTGTACTTGAGTACATTTTAAGTGATGTATCGGTACTTTTACTCCGCTATTTTCCTCCGTTTGTGGTCGTTACATGCTTATTTTAATTTTATTTTTATCCATCAACGTGATTGGATAGAGAGTAATAGGTCTCGTGACTTTCGTCAAATCAAACTGTGCATAGAAAGCTTTAACCACCAACTGTTTATCATGGCTGCTGGAAGTGCATTCTTCAAGCATCAATTCAGTCGCATCTTCCTCTAACTTAATATGTTAAGGTACATTTCAGATTTCTGCTTACTAAATGATTTTTATATATGCTGTCCTATCTACACGGCCTGAAATTTGGTGTGAGGTTGCGGGTATTGCGTACAGTGTTAACTCCCGCAAGTACTTTTAAATAGGCTACTCTTTTACTCTTACTCAAGTAGTTTTTTGGACAAGTACTTTTACTCTACTCACACTACATTTTTTGGAAGGTAATGGTACTTTTACTTGAGTATATTTTTTCAGTACTCTTTCCACCACTGCTTGTTTCTTTGATCTTGAAAATAACATAGATTTAGTTTTAGTCACTTTCAAAGTCAGTTTTAGGCCAGAAGGTCACAAAGCCTTTGTTGAACAACATCAAAAGCACTCTGGAGTAAGGACACAGCTTGGTGTAATTTAGGTGCACTACAATAAATCACAGTGTCATCAGCATAAAAATTTAAATTAACATGACCAATATTAAAATCAAGATTATTAATATAAATGCACAACATCAGAAGCACTCTGTAGTGAGGACACAGCTTGATGTAATTTGGGTGCAGTACAATAAATCACAGCATCATCAGCATAAAAATTAAAATTAACATTACTAATTATTAACATCGAGGTTATTAATGTAAATAATGAAAAGTGGAGGCCCCAAAACAGACCCCTGAGGAACACCCCTCATAATCTGCAATGGTGCAGATGAATGGCCTTCCATTTGCACACAATGGGCCTCATTTATGAAACACGAGCAGAATAAATGTTTGTGTAAATCATTTGTAAAGCTGTGCTGATGTAAATTTTCGGATTCATGAAAGTGTTCGTATTTTCAAAATGTGAGTTGGTACCAAAGAAATTTACACCTGCTCCCTGCCACGTGTAAATGGTGCGTAAAACGGCCTGTGTTCTTTTTGTTAAACTGATGACACTGAATTTTGATGCACTGCCATCATAAAATTGTACAAGTTTGTTTGCTTTTTTTTTTTTTGTAGCTGAGAGTTGATAAAGTGTTTAGCTTTGGGTAAAATGCAGCGCTTGACACTGTCATTTTTTACCCAGCCATCCAATCAGTGGACAAGAGGCGGGACAAATACTACACCGACCAATCATCCTACTTGTACAACAACTGAACAACAATAGAGAAGTTAACATTGCTGGTTACTGCATTTTTATATTTAGTAATATTCTTCAAAGCATTCTCAAGCGCCACCAGCTGGTCGTTTTAAGAAGAGCGCCTTACATTTTTCAGCAGGCTAAAAACACTTTGGTGGGCACACGTTATTGAATATTTATTGTTAGGCATATGGCCTATTAGTCTTTTTTGCATTTATGCAATATACTGGAGCCAAACCTGAGAAAGTAGACCAGAATATTCCACTGCGTTCCTGGACACGCAATTTGCATAGTTGTAATTATAGGCAGGGATTATGCTAATTGTGAATGAGCGTGCATGAGCGCCCTATTTCGAATGATTGGAATTCATTAACATACATGTTTAACTATCAAATCGGACGTTTACGAAGCGTTTGTGAATCCGGAGGAGAGTTTTCGGGAAAGTCCGTTTTACGTGCAAATTACTCAGAATTTACTCCTATGTTTACGAATGTTTCATGAATGAGGCCCATTGTGTTCTGCCCACTAAGTAGCTTTTAAACCAAGAGGTTGTCTCATTTGACATTCCAATTTGTTTCAATCTAGTTTTTAATAAACTGAAATCAATGGTATCGAAAGCCTTGGACAGAGCGATAAAAAGTGATACACAATAATGACCTTTATAATGCGCCTCAGTGATATTGTTCATAACCCTAGTCGCAGCTGTGGTTGTGCTGTGTTGTTTACTAAAACCAGACTGATTATGTGATAAAATATCATGTTCCGTAACATATGAAATCAACTGCTCACTAATAAGAGATTCAAAAACTTTAGACAAAATACAAAGTTTAGAAATCGGCCTATAGTTATTCATATCGGAAGGATCTCCTCCTTTTAACAATGGGACAACAAAGGCAGACTTCCATATATTTGGGAATTCATTTAGACTCAGTGAAAGATTATAAATGTATGTCAAAGGGGCAGCAATTTAATCTGCAGCTAATTAAAAAAAAAAAGTTCTAATTTGTCAGGACCAGCTGACTTATTTACATCTAGTAGTTTGAGAGCTTTTTTTTATCTGACAAGTAGAAAGCGGTTTAAAACTAAAATTAAGAGCTGTTAAATGCCTTCCTCTGTTTTCCATATCATTATTCATATCTATAGTTTTAGGTACCTTAAGCGACGATCCTACAGCAACAAAATGTTTATTAAAGGGGTCATATGATGTTGCTAAAAAGAACATTAAGATTTGGCTGCTTTTAGCCTTACCCTGGAGTTGGTCCACCCTCCGCCTATGGCTGCACACACTCGAATATTTGGTTTGAACTGTTTTGGAACAGTGTTGTAAATACAACTTAACCACTGATTTCTAGTCGTGTCCTCTTTTGGAAGACCAAACCAAGTAGTTTTGCTTTCACAACGAAGCACACAGCGTATTCACGACATGGCAGCAGCAGCAACAGTACAACAGCAAAAATAAAAGTTACGCCTTCTTTCTTTGCGTGAACATTTGGGCGGCGTTATGCAAATCTTCCCACATAGTGACGTAGACATGTGGGGGCGTGTTAGAACGAGCCGTTTTAGGTAGGCGTGGCTGACTCTTTTATAAAGAATATCTCTTTGGATTTGAGACTTTAGTCTTTGCAACTTTACAGATCTTCTTTATGCACCAAGAGCTTGTAACACGCCAAAGAGAAAGGAAAAATTGAAATCGCATCATATGACCCCTTTAAAACAGTTCAGCATTTCTCCTTTATTTGAGATTTTTATGGTATTGTCCATTATGTACAACGGAAGTCCTACAGACGTTTTTGCACCTGAAATAGTCAATATGTTTCCAGAATTTCTTAGGTTTGTTTAGATTACAAGTTGTTTCATTTAAAAAGTAATCCGCTTTGGTTTTCCTTGTCATCATTGTACATCTGTTATGTAATTGTCTAAAACAAAGCCAATCGGATTGAAGATCGGAACGCTCATGAAGCAAATTCGATAATGTAGAAGAGAACCAGGGGTTATCTCAACCCTTTATACAATATTTTTTGAAAGGCGCATGTTTATTAATGATAATAATAATAATTCCAGGCACACTCGATGGGCCTCATTCATGAAACATTCGTAAATATAGGAGTAAATTCAGAGTAATTTGCGCGCAAAACGGACTTTCCCGAAAACTCTCCTCCGGATTCACAAACGCTTCGTAAACGTCCGATTTGATAGTTAAACATGTATGTTAATGAATTCCAATCATTCGAAATAGGGCGCTCATGCACGCTCATTCACAATTAGCATAATCCCCGCCTATAATTACAACTATGCAAATTGCGTGTCCAGGAACGCAGTGGAATATTCTGGTCTACTTTCTCAGGTTTGGCTCCATTATATTGCATAAATGCAAAAAAGACTAATAGGCCATATGCCTAACAATAAATATTCAATAACGTGTGCCCACCAAAGTGTTTTTAGCCTGCTGAAAAATGTAAGGCGCTCTTCTTAAAACGACCAGCTGGTGGCGCTTGAGAATGCTTTGAAGAATATTACTAAATATAAAAATGCAGTAACCAGCAATGTTAACTTCTCTATTGTTGTTCAGTTGTTGTACAAGTAGGATGATTGGTCGGTGTAGTATTTGTCCCGCCTCTTGTCCACCGATTGGACGGCTGGGTAAAAAATTATCGTGTCAAGCGCTGCATTTTACCCAAAGCTAAACAGTTTATCAACTCTAAGCTACAAAAAAACAAAAACCCGGTGCAAACAAACTTGTACAATATTATGATGGCAGTGCATCAAAATTCAAGTTTGCATTTCACTGTTTTAATTAATTTTGATTAATACTAAATCTGTTTTTTTGTGAGTGGGATGAATTAATGCACATTCACATTCAGTCTAGAACTAAGTCTAAGTCTAACTAAGTCTAACTAAGTCTAGCATCATGTTCACACAGCGCACACAATTCCTCTGCACTCCCGATTTCTCCCAATATGGGGACAGGAGACTTGTCTGTCAATAAATGGGAAAACAAAGTAACTGGCGTTACTTATTTGAAAAAGTAACTCAGATATGTTCTTGTAAATTAAAAAAGTAATGCGTTACTTTACTAGTTACTTGACAAAAGTAATCTGATTACGTAACTCACGTTACTTGTAATGAGTTACCCCAACAGTAAATTTCTTTGGTACCAACTCACATTTTGAAAATACTAACTCTTTCATGAATCTGAAAGTTTACGTCAGAACAGCTTTACGAACGATTTACACAAACATTTATTCTGCTCGTGTTTCATGAATGAGGCCCATTGTCTGGAATCAACGAAATCTTCTCCCAGTCAAGCTGAGCAAGGTCATGAACAAAACCTTGCTCACTAAACTGAGACATCTCCGCCTTATAATTATCCGAGGTTTCGTCTTAGGTAATTTTGCATTTCTAACTATTGCAACAGCACAATGATAACTAGGGATGCGCCGATCCACCTTTTTCACCTCCGATACCGATTCCGATACCTAGGGTTCAGTATTGGCCGATACCGATACCGATCCGATACCAGTGAAGTTTTTTCCCCCATTTAAATAAATGTAGAATTTATATATCTCTGTGTGTGGAACTGATAATCATTCTTTCACAATCTACTAGATACAGTCTACTTCATTATAAAGAAAAATAAACAATAAATATGAAAAAAATATATGTATATTCATAATCTATGACAAAAATATATCATAAACTAGGTTAGTGGATAATTCGGCAGCAAAAGTTATTCTAGAGAAATCCGTACAGAATAATTTTAGAAATCCAAACATGAACCTAAATATGGTAAAATGTTACACATTACTATTTGTATTATAAAATCCATTCATTAAAAACATTCATGAACGTATTTATATACAAGTATATACTATAAAATCAAAATACATTTCTTTTAAATGTATAGCATATTTTTTAATAAGGCAACAACATATGATGGATTCGATAGGACAAAACAAATACAGTGCGGCACGAAGCGCTTACAATATGCGCATCTGGTATACAGAATGATGCGCTTGAAGCAACACGGAGTCACAGCACGCAGCGCTTTGCATTAAAAACTGCAAAGCACAAAGGGAAGAGAAATTGATGCGTAGTGTATTTTAACTGTAGCCTTTCTTTTAACAGTTTTAAATTTCAGTTACTGTGCGCGTTAAAACTATTTATAGTCTTTTCTACGCCCGTGTTTTGTTCTCACAGACACCCGATAGCAAGTAACAAAACAACATTAAACTCTGGGAAGAAGATAAAGTCCTTTTTGCAAAATCATAGACATTTATTTACAAATCAAGTATAATGGGAACACAGAATGATCTTGGAGAGAGCTTTACCGAGCTGACTGCTGTAACCGAACGCGACCAGGGTTTAAAGGCTGAACAAATGACTGACAGCCACAGCGGAGAAAAGAGTTTGTGTGAACTTTTAATGTTGCTCACATTAAAGGGATACGGTTTGTACGTGTATTCACGCTTTGATTTGAAAGAAAACTGGGTTTTGCGGCTGACACAGAAGAGTGTACGCTGCTTGCGTTCAGTGGTTATTCTCCAAAATGGCGCTACGGTGATGCGGAGAGACACCGAGGAGATGAATTGTTGAATAAAGTCGTTATTTTTGTTTTCTTCGCGTACAAAAAGTATTCTCGTCGCTTCATAACGTTACGGTTGAA
>NW_015558627.1:77923-81861 GCF_001515605.1 Sinocyclocheilus anshuiensis | reverse complement strand
CAATGGGACAGTCACAAGCCTCCCGGTTTTCATCCAAAATATCTTAAATTGTGTTCTGAAGATGAACGAAGCTTTTATGGGTTTGGAACGACATGGGGGGGGTTACTCTTACCTAAGAGTCCCCTCTTAGGTTACTCTTGTGAGAGGAGAAGCAGCTTTCAGACAGGAGTCCACTACTGATCCACGGCTGTTTACCACAAACACAACATTTATCCATTAGTTTGATTTCAAATCCAAACATTGTCACTGAAAATTTAATAATATGCATTTATGGTGTAATTACTACATTTTTGTGTCAATCCATGTTCATATTTACTGCAAACAATGTGCTGTTACTTTAATTCAGCGCTTGCAGTGCAGCAAAAATATACTGCAACCGTGTGCACGCTTTATTTATCCGTTAACATGAGCGCGGAAAAAATACGCACTGCAAACGGAGTAATAATGTGAACCTGACGTTATGTGTGTGCTCTGCGAGTGCATGAGCACACGGTCTCCAGGAGAGCGCTGAATGGTTAAACACGGGCAAGAATGAAAAAGTAATGCAAATTATAAACTTCAGTGACGATGTGACACTGCCTCGATTGTGCAAGTGACTATTCCTGTGTCAACTGTGCAGCGTGCAGCTCACTTATAGACAGACGCGATGTGGTGATTTGAAGCCATTTGCGTATTATGAGAGAGAAAGAGAGAGAGCGTGCGGTGATTCACTCACGCAGTTTGTGAAATTACGTCTCACACAAGGTTTTCAAATTACTTTATAAGTTATTTAATGAAGAAATATGAAGGTGAGTACCTCACCTTCAGCATTATAATTATTTCACCTGTGTGGTCTGCCTTTTTAGAGACCGCTGATCAATCATCCCAACGTGATTATCGGCCGATAGTGATCGGTAGCCGATCAATCGGAGCATCCCTACTAAATTCAACTTAGATAGAGAATCCGTTAAAGATAAAAGAGATTAATTTGTTGCTGACGGAGGTCTATAACAACCCACAACAGTAAGAGCTAAAGTCTTTGAAAATACTACATCGACTGCCAGTAATTCAAATTGTTTAGATATTGATTTAGATAGCAACAGATTTGCCGCAAACCTATTTCTTATATAAATCGCTAACCCGGCCCCTCTTTTTGGCCGCTCGATTCTAAACACTTTATATCTTAACTCAATATTAATGGCATTATCTGTGATTAAACTTTTAAGCCAGGTTTCAGAGATTACCAAAACATCAGCATCGGTATTCTTTATCCATACACGGTGCGTGTCCAGTTTAGGAAGTAAACTTCGTACATTTAGGTGAACAAAGCCTAACCCTGATCTGATTTTAAAGGGGTCATATGATGCTATTTTAAAGATCATTATTTTGTGTATTTGGTGTAACAGAATATGTTGACATGCTTTAATGTTCAAAAAACACATTATTTTTCAAATACTGTACATTATTGTAGGTCCTCTATGCCCCGCCTCTCTCAAACGCTTCGTTTTCAACAAAGCCCCTCCTTCCGACAAGCGCAGTCTGCTCTGATTGGCCAGCTGACCCAGTGCATTGTGATTGGCTGAACACCACAAGCACGCGTCGGAAATGTAACGCCCCTTACCATAATCACTTCAGCTTTCAAAGTAAATATCAAGACAGTTAATAATGTGGTTAGTTTTACCATCAGTTCAAGCCCGAAAGGGCAACAGAGTTGCGTGACAGACACAGTGATGATGCAGTACACAAGCCGCGGTTAAGACAGCTGACGTGCTATGATTTCTGACAGACAGTTCACTCTCTCCTATGATGTGACCCTGTTCCCCTCTCTCTCACACACACACACACACACGACACGTTACTCTGTGCTGCGCAAAACATAGTGAGGTAGGTATGTGGGGGGCGTGTTAGAACGAGCCGTTTTAGGTAGGCGTGGCTGACTCTGAACTTTTATAAAGAATATCTCTTTGGATTTGAGACTTTAGTCTTTGCAACTTTACAGATCTTCTTTATGCACCAAGAGCTTGTAACACTCCAAAGAGAAAGCAAAACTTGAAATCGCATCATATGACCCCTTTAAAATCTGCCGGAGTAGAATATGAAGTTGGTACATCTTGTGGGCCCGGATTTAATGCAACATTCCCAGAAATCAATAACAACATCATTATCATACTTTTGCGCAAAACTGATCTGGGTAGAGAATCCCCATGTGCTACACGTTGAAAAAGACAGGGCAATGTATAAACATACTGAGGAACATAATGTCACTCACAGTCATTGAAGCACAGGTATACTTCCCGTTATCGGTCCCTTTTGACAAATGCATGTGAATACCAAAGTCTGATTGTCAGAAGAGTGTAGAAGAGTAATTGCCAGTATTATAGCTTGTATGAATATGGCAGAGCGTGAATAAGATGAACAAAATTATTCACCAACTTCAGTGCTGCATTGCTCCTCTAGATCCACGGAAAAGCAGGGACTGCAAACTGATGAACTTGAACAGCGAATGCACACCTGGAGTCAGATTCCAAACAAATCCAGCCTGGAACCTCCAGGCCACGGCCCACTTGACTGACCACACTCTTCCCGAATCCAGAATAGAGAGAAACTCTTACCACGCTGTATTTCACCTCATCAAAGCAGCAATTTAGAGCAGACCAGGGTACGTGTAGGAAATATGAACACAGGTCGCCGATCCAGTGTAGCGAACCACAAGTGACGAGCCCAAAGATTAAATCCCAGTTGCATTTACCCTTTAAAGTTTTTGTAAAGAAAAATTTAAGATGAGAGCGTAAAAAATCACTACTCAAACAAACAGGACAGACGACATACTACTGCTGCACCATCTTGGGTGACATTTGGGTGACAAACATTGCTAAAACAGAGGTTATTGTTGGCTGTATAATTTCTTATCCTGTCACGGAGACTGCTGAATGCAACGTAAATGGTGTAATGGTGCTTTTTTGTATATTAAAACACAGTTGTGATGTTTGTAAATAACACTATTACCATTTAAAGTAAAATGATCCCAGATGTAACTACGGTGTGTAGGGCTGTGATGGTCAGCGTGACTAACAGCTACCATCGGCTGTGGTATGGCAACACACATTTTTGCCTGTATGTTTTGTTGAAGCACAAAGCTTTGTTTACAATATAAATAATTGTTTAAGTCAAGTCTATTTATATAGCACTTTTAACAATACAGATTGTGTCCGAGCAGCTGTACAGCATTAATTAGGAAAATAGTTTGTCAATAATGCAAAGTGACAATAGTAAACACTCCATTTTTCAGTTAAAGGCAGTTCATCATTTATGTTATGGAAAGTGTTCCCGGTTCCAGTTGACCTAATTAATGCAGCCTAACAATCCTTTAACGGATTTGAATATTAGAAATGTGTTAGTGTGTTATGTTACAGGGTGGCCGCGGGTCCTTAAAAAGTCTTTAAAAGTCTTAATGTCTTAAATTCAGATTCAGTAGGTCTTAAATATTTTTGATCACATTACCACAAAAATTTCTCCAGTCTAACGGACCCAGTGAATGTCCATCAAGAGTACTTTTTCCCCCGCTGTAGTTACCGCGTCATCAGAGAGAGAATTGCGGTTACAGAATACAGTCGAACACCAGCTCGCTGTCCAGCCTCCGATCTACTTTAAATGGGTTCATGCAAGTTTAGTGAAAAATGGCTTGAGAATGGCTTGCCCGACAGGACTAATAGCCTGATTAAAACTTGTGACAAAAAATAATCACGCATCAAAATGCGCGAATGATTCTTCTGATTTTATTACATTTAGCTTAAACAGCGATTGATAATGGATAGTGTATTTCTATTATCAATGTCGCTGTAACAACGTTCGTAGTCACGGGAAGGAGGAGGCGGGAACCGGCGAACGTTCAAAGGAAACTTTAATAATAAAATAAACACAAAATAGCGCGACAGCCCCTCGCGGACGACTGTCGTGCA
>NW_015558627.1:56736-77712 GCF_001515605.1 Sinocyclocheilus anshuiensis | reverse complement strand
TATTGTGCTGAATATTCTCAAGAATGCAAATATTACATTGATTTTAGTTCAATTAACAAGTAGTTAAGTAGTCAAGTAGTTATTAAGTTACTTACATTTTAGACACAATATTGACTGTTTTGTTCTATTTCACCAACGAAAATAGTTCCAAACAAAAATCAGAACAGAATTATTGCGCACACTCTCCAAGCAACACTGCCGTTTTTGTTACTGAATGATTCAGCGGTTTGAAGGAATCTGTTTAAGGAATAAGTGACTTACCGCCACCTACTGTTGGTTTAGTCTCATGTTTAAAAGTTTGCATTTTTCCCCAACATTTCTCATTTGTATGTTAATACACAAGTTTCACAATTTGAGTTGAATTACTGAAATAATTAATTAGAATGTTGTGGAAAAGTTCATTTGAGATGCACCTGTAAGATCTCGTTCAAATACTGAGGTGCTAAACCACTAAGGGCTTTATAAGTAATAAGCAAGATTTTAAAATCTATACGATCATTAACGTTTCTGCATTTGACATTGAGAGCATAGGTCATAATTTAGATATATTTTTTAGATGGAAAAATGCAGTTTTACAAATGTTAGAAACGTGACTTTCAAAAGAAAGATTGCTATTAAATAACTGATGCCGAAGAATTGACAGAGCAGCCATCAAGTGTTAGACAGTGTTCTAGGTTATTACGTGCGGAGTTTTAAGTCCTATAATTAACACCTCTGTTTTAGGTGTTTAGCAGGCAAATGTTACATCTCACCCATGTAAACATTTGGATTTATGTCGAATGACAGAGGCAAAAGAATCCCATAAATTTAAAAGAAGCCATATGCGGCTTTGTGTTGTGTTTTGCTGCTTGATCACTCAAATTTCTACATTTAAACATTATTAATAAACTAAGTTAGTCGTTCCTTCATTTTAGTTAAGGCATGGTCACATTGTACTAAATTGATGCTTAGTTTTGCTTTAAAGAGAGAACAAATCAATGTAACTTGGCTCGTGGCCACAAATTTAAGTCATAGGAATGAATTACTAATATTTATTTTTTTATATCTACATTCATCATCATGTGGGGCTCAGACATTTCACACGCAATGGTAAATTAGTTTTGCTTTCCCCAAAGCACAACATCTAATTTAAATGTTTTGCTCGTGCAGAAAATATCATTAACTTTTTTGACCATTTAGACACAGTTTGAGTTTCCTTGGATTATTATTATTTTTTGTCAATTAATGGATCAGTGATTAATTATTAGCATCCCTAATTGAGAAGTCTATAATTCACTATATCTCCTGGGTCAAACTGTTATTTTTTTAAATAAAGGGTTTAACTGCCAGCTTAAAGGTTCTTGAGACATGGCCTAAAGAAAGTTAGTAATATTAGGGCCTTTCGCACCGCTTTAGTTCCAGAACTAAATGGACAGTACTAAAGTACTGGGATGATTTTGCGTGAACTATTTCCCAGTACCATTTAAAGGGTTGCATTCGCACCGACAGTGTGTACTAGGAACCGGTCGACAGCGACGTCAACCAACTTTCGTTGATGTAGAAACACAATCCACCACCTCTGGTTTTCCCCGTTAACTCCGCGATGCGATCCGCTCTGAACAGCTGGTAGCCCGGCAGATGAAGCGCGTTGTCCGGAATGGCTTCACTCAGCCAGGTTTCAGTGAAGCACAGTGCAGCAGAGTTTGAAAAGTCCTTGTTGGTGTGGGTGAGGAGAAGTTGTTCATCCGTTTTGTTAGGAAGGGAACGGACATTCGCGAGATGAATGCTTGGGAGCGCAGTCCGAAAGCCGCGCGCGCGGAGCTTCACCAGGGCGCCGGCGCGTTTCCCTCTTCTGCGTCTGCACGCATGTTTGAACAACACAGCTGTACCTCCGAATAGAATGTCCAACAAAACGTCCAAATAATCAAAAACCGGAAAAATGGAAAAATATTGGCTGGGATGTGTTGCTTAATGTTAAGGAGTTCGTCTCTGGTAAAACTTATAGAAGAAGAATGACAAAACACAGAACAAACAAACAAAAACAATAGAAGAATCGCGGAGCTCAGCGTCCTTGCTGCCATTTGCGGCGCCATGCTGGTATGATGTGCATACCAGCAAAGAATGGAAAGGAGGACTAAGAATCTCCAACGACAACTGGCAGTGCTACATTTGCTACAAGTGCCTGCACTTCAGCGTCCGTCCATCTATCGCTGTTCTCTTTAAATCTTTAAAGTATGTTTACACAGCGTTTTAAATCATGGCGGGTGAGGGCGTTTTCGTTTGCGTTTGGCCAATCAATGTCTACTTGCGTCACAGCTAGTACCAGTTGTGCTGGTTAGACCCTGCTCCGGAGTAGGAGCTAATTTGGTTCTCGAAAAAGGCAGTCCGGTACTAAAATCGCACCCAGTTCCGGTGGTGTGAAAATGCAAAAAAGTGGGTAGTTCCACAATTAGTTCTGGTACTATGAAAAGGTTCCTGCGGTGCGAAAGGCCCTAATGTGAATAGGCATGGGCTGGTATGAGATTTTTGACGGTATGATAACCTTCAGCGAAAATATCACGGTATCACGGTATTGTTGCTGCAGCTCTAAAATGTGTTAATTTGAAATGGCTGGGTAAAAAAAAAAAAAAACACTGAACACAATATATTTTGAGCAACATACAGAATATTTGGAACAGTAGTATTTTTATTTTTTTTTTTCTGTGATTTGTTTTTGAAATGTGGGCTGTCCTGCAGCTTTTGATGTGGATGGTTGATTTGCTGCTAGAGCTACTGCTGCCCTAAAAAGAAGAAAAATAAAGACTGACATCTTTATTTAACCTAAATCTGTAATTACAGTTATTTAATTTTAGTTATATAATTCATATACATATCATTTATATAATTTCATATCATTTATTTATATAATTTCATATACATAATTTGATTTAATAATAACCCAATTTGAAGCAAAAACAGAATGTTCTGACTAGCTTTGTGAAATTATACTACATGCCTGAACGAAACAAACAGCAGAAGCTCTGAATGAGATGCAGATTCACTCTCTGACAGCAGGAGGCGCTGATACAGCGTTACCTTGGTTATCGCAGTAAACAAAGCAGAGCTGCGCTGAAACACTGCTTTAATTTGAATTATACGAGATGGAAAAAAAAATACCATCTAAACGTTTCTGAAGACAGTCCGTTCCCCTCAGAAACACATTCATATAAACCCCAAATCAATATTTAGGAATTTATTTATTTATTTCTTCCAATAGTTTGTGCATCATGAACAGTGAGTGATCTGCCTGCTACAGTTTTTTTCTCTGTGCGTCCGTCTTCAGCGTCTCGGGCCTGTGTTAATGGGCGTTTACAGACTTCATATTTTCACATAAATGACATTTGGAAAATGATATGCATTGCAACGCAGTTTGTGCAACAGAGATCGGCTGCAATAAAACAATAAATGGCCGGTTGCCGATCGCGTAAGTTCCAAAGCAAGCTCCTTTGGCCATCATACACACACGTGACTGACCGCTCGCTCGCACCAACAGGAGGAGGAGGGTCGTGTTACTCTCTACACTGCACTCAACCTGAGGGATTCCTACACTTTAAGTCTTTGAGGAGTCATGAAAAACAGCGCATACCGCAGGAACGGTATAACGGAAAATATTAGAGGTTTTGAAACCGTGAAATTTTCAAATTGCGGTATACCTTGAAACTGGTAATCGGCCCATGCCTAGTCATGACAGCAAATCCGTCACCGGCCCTAGGGGAGCAAGGAGATAGGACGATTGAGGAACAAGGGACCAACAGAAGAGGAGGGTCGTGTTACTCTCTACACTTCACTCAACCTGAGGGATTCCTACACTTTCAGTCTTTGAGGAGTCATGAAAAACAGCGCATACCGCAGGAACGGTATAACGGAAAATATTAGCGGTTTTGAAACCGTGACATTTTCAAATACCTTGAAACCGGTAATCGGCCCATGCCTAATTGTGAAGAGCAGCGTTTCTCAACTCTAGCCTTCAAGGTCCCCTTTTCTGCAAACTTCAGCTTTCAAATAGAGCTTTCTGCCTTTAGCTTTCAGATAACACAGAAGATCTTGATTAGCATGTTCAGGTGTGTTTGATTAGGGTTGGAGCTAAACTCTGAAGGAAAGGGGTTTCAAGGGCCTGAGTTGAGAATTTCCGGCAGGTGTATTGGGACAAGTAGGACAGTGGCCCTCCACAGCAGGTTTGGACACCTCTGGTACAGGATCAAGCATACAGTACATGTTGTTGATTTTGATGCATTGTCTAAATGTTTTGATGTCTGTTGTATTGTGCCATTAAACTGGGGATAATTTTTGTTTGTTTTTTCACCTTAGACCTAATGGCATTGAAAAAAGAGAAAGAAGTATTCAATGACATTGAAGAGAAAGATCAATACGAGAATCTGCATAATTTCACAGCTGGGAAAAAATCTTTCAGGTGTTCACAGACTGAAAAGATTTCCACACGAAAAAAAGCTCAAAAGACTGGAGAAACTAGAAGTGATTTCACTTGCTTTCGGTTTGGAAAGAGTTTCAATCGACAAGGAAACCTTAAAGTCCACATTGGTGAGACCCCTTTCAGTTGCCAACACTGTGGAAAAAGTTTCACTTATAAAGGAAGCTTTGACAGGCATATAAAAAATCACACTGGAGAAAAGCCTTACACCTGCCAACACTGTGGAAAAAGTTTCACTCATAAAGGAAGCTTTGACAGGCACATAAGAATTCACACCAGAGAAAAGCCTTACACCTGCCAGCAGTGTGGAAAAAGTTTTTCTCAACATGGAAACCTTGAAGTCCACATGAGAGTACACAATGGAGAGAGTCCCTTCACTTGCGGACAGTGTGGAAAAAGTTTCAGTCATCAAGGAAGCCTTAGCCACCACATGAGAATTCACACCGGAGAGAAGCCTTACACCTGCAAACAGTGTGGACAAAGTTTTACTAATAAAGGAAGCCTTAACTGGCACATGACAGTTCACACTGGAGAGAAGCCTTACACATGCCCTCAGTGTGGAAAGAGTTTCCATCAGCATGGAAACCTTCAAGCCCACATCAGAATTCACACTGGAGAGAAGCCTTACACCTGCCAACAGTGTGGAAAAAGTTTCACTCATAAAGGAAGCCTTAACTGGCACATGAGAATTCACACTGGAGAAAAGTCTTAGGCCCGTTGTTTCAGAACCTGGCGCATTTCCCACCTTAGCTCGGTTTGTTTGGGCATATGTGAAAATGGCAATCACGCTCGGATCCGCGCCAAAACAATCGGTTGGAGATCATCTTAATGAGGTGGTCTCGGCGCGATTGAAAACAAACTCTGGAGCGGTTCGCTTGTAGTGAGAAAACAATCCGATTTTAACAATTTTGGTCCATTTAGAAGCTTTGCAGTGTGAAAGTGAACCGCACCAAGAATAAAAAGCAACATTGTAATAATTTTAATCACTGTTTCGGAACAAAGCAATCGATCTACAGCTGTGAAAGCACCCTTACATGCCAGCAAAGCGTAGAAGTAGTTTCACTCAAAAAGGAAACTTAAACTAGCACACATGAATTCACACAGAGTAGAAGCCTTACACATGCCAACAGCATTTAGAGAGTTTTACTCAACATGGAAACCTTAGAGTCCACATGAGTATTCACACCGCATAAAAGCCTTACAACCTGCCCCCAGTGTGGCAGAAGTTTCATTCATTGATGGTTTGGGGATCTGACAGTCTCGCATTACACTGGTTTTAAATGTGATGCACAAATTGAAGTAATTGTAATATGTTTTTTGTTGTAACTTTCATGCAGTTAATGTTTCTGGATTTATTTGGCATTTTAATTTGTTTGTGCAATTCTTGAGGGCTGGTCAGGATCATTTCAATAATATGTTTAAAGCAGCAGTCTGTAGGTTTTGCCTCATTGTCGCCATCTCTGTTGGAAACCTGCAGTTGCAGTTATCAGCAGAATTTTCATGTGTATGTGGTTTGTGTTTCGGCACGGCTCCTCAGCGTGGATGAATCTAATGTTTTGAGGAGTATGCGTAGCCGTCAGTCACCGCACCAGTGTGGATATTCACTGTACTCTGGTGTTACAGATACTATGTTTTGGAAGTATGACTAAAATAATCAGAAAATATCAACTGAACAAATAACGTGTCTGCCTTTTTTGTTCTGACCGTCTAAGAAAAAGAAGCATTACAATAAATTGCGCTACCACTGGTGATTAAATCTAATGATTGCTTTGTTCATATCACATCAAACCATGCAAATTATTATTATACTTTGTTCTCAAATTGTTAATGTTAACAACATCAGCATTGCGTGGCTATGTGTATTTAGTGTGTATTAGCGTCCGAAGTCTTATGCTTTTGACTGAATCTCCAGTTGTCACTGATGATTGTCGTTTGGACCTTTCTGGCCATCTGCTATCAAAGTGACAAGTTTAATTAATACCTGTCAATGATAAATACACGAAGCCCTGCGCATTACAGTAGGAAAAAATATATCAACTCACAAGAATGTTTTATTAATCATTGGTTTTAGTATAAATAAGTATGTTTTATTATTTGTTCCCTTGGTTTAAGCTCCATTGATTTAGTTAAATTGTGAATACGTTTTACACCCTTTTTTTTTTTTGTAGTTAAATCATGAGAACAAATAAATAAAACATTGCTATCGTTTTATTTATTTTATGGAATAATACACACCTCTTTAAATGTGATCTAAAACAGGGGTTTTTAAACTGTGGGTCACGACAAGCTGCACTTGGCTGCAGCTAAAATTGCATTTCAGTGACACAATCATACAGTTCAGTCTAGGGCTTCACGATATAGCCTACCAACATTAATTACGAATTGCAATATTCTTTAAGGCCGCAGATTTAAAACATGCATTGCGTGTTTTGAAGCGCGGGTGCACAAGTTGTAATAAAGTGAGGGTCTCAGAGCAACATCATTATTAAAAGGCTCGATCCACATTATTAATGAGAAGAAACTCGCTCACTTCACTGTGCTGTATTCTGAATGAGATTGCATACACCGGAAAATTCAAATGTTACAAAAAATGTTTCAGGTAGGCGATGTTCATTCATTTCTATCGTCAGTTTGAACTCGGCGCTGTTTTCGTTCCTTCATATGCAGTTGGCTACTTACCAATAAAGAAACAAAAAAATAAAATGAAAAAGCATTTCACATGTACGGGGTGAGCGGGGTTGAATGTAACACTACAAGATTTAAACATTTCCACATAACAAAATTTACCAAATTTCGTATTACTTCCTTGCCATATCATCTCTATATAGAGAAAAAATTTGCCAAAGTTCAACAATCTTTTGAAAATATTGCTGAACATTTATTTAACCATTGCAACAGTAAACTTCTGACTCAAGTAAATTTGTCATCTCAGTTTTTAATGTTTATTTCAAATGAGAAAACTTTATTATTTTTACCCATTTCACAATTATTTTAATCTCCAAACTGTTTTAGATCATTCTGCTTCACTGTTGGTTTGTGCTCCGCTCTCCCCTACACACACACACACACACACACACACACACACACGGAAGGACCATGAATGCATTTTCTGTGCTGAACCCCGCGACAAGTTTAACAACACTCGCAGCGGATTACAGTTCACCGGAGTGAGTGTGTTCCGAGTTTTTATGCACATGTTTCAAATTTTAGTGAAATTAAAATTTAAATATGAGTAGTGAAATTTTACAGTTGTACTTTAAAATAAAATGGTTATGTTTCTTAAATACTTAATTTCTGTCATATTCAACTTTTAATTAAGATTAAGCTTAGAGTAATGTCAATTCTTTTTTGATCTCAAATATTTTGGTGGGTCGTGAAATAGATTATACTTGTCTATGTGGGTCTTAGAAAAGTTTGGGAACTCCTGATTTAAAACACTGGCTGGTACGGTGCAATAAAAATTAAGCACACTTCAAGCACTGTCGTGGGGATTTAGCGAATGAGTTTCACGCGTTATTGGGCTGTATTTAATTGTTAGAGGCATTTTGGTTGACTACTTAATGTAACTTGGAATTTGTTCAAGATGAAAGTAAAATAGTCTATAAAATATGAAAGAGCAATGCACAAGTATGGTCCACCAATAAACATAAAAGCTCTAACAATCAGGGAATTTAAGGTTATTTGAAGCAGCAAACTTTGAAAAACAGCCTAGAAATAGGTAATTGCAAACACATATTCGCACTGATTCACCATTTTGTATTTGCCAATACTTGAAGCTAATCTGGACTGCTGAAAATGACCAACACCACCCTGTAAGTGTATACTTGCTGTTATTGTGAATTTTCAGCAGTGAAGGTTACTTCAATTACAAGCACATATAGGCATTGATTCACACTTTTGTACTTGCTTTTGCTTTGGGTGACCATATTTTATTTAAAAAAAAGAGGATGTGGGGGGTGGGGTGTGAGGATGACCATATCCTATATCAAAACTCCAAATATTTTATTTCCATACCTAAACATTCATAAACAGCTAAAAGGCTTCCTACCACAGTGGCCATCCTTCACAAAACGTATATCTACCACAGTTTTATCATAGGTAAAATGCAAAATGTTTCAATACAAGCATTTCAGTCAATTGTCATTTATGCAATATTTCAAACCTTTAACCCACGGGAGAAAATCAATCTGCAGCAACAGTTAAAAATCAGCCCAATTCCATGGAAAAAATGCAGATTTGGCAACCCTACATCCAACATAAGCTGCATCCAAAGCGATTTTAATACTCCACATATGCATAGCAACTTATTATATTCAATATTAGAATGTTTGCGGGAGTGGGATTTAGAAAACAGTCAAGGCTTTAATACAAAAATGCACACCATGAATGGCCACTGTAGAAAGCAAAAGCCAAATCCCTAACATTTTGGGCGATTTAGAAATCCCGACCAGATGCATTTTTTTAGGTCCAAAAAGAGGACGTATGGTCACCCTACTTTTGCTTGGAGTTAATCTTCACTGTTGAACATGCCCATGTATACTCTTGGTGAGAAACACTTGACCAGGCAAGGGAACATTTACTTGATCAGAGTAAGTGCTGAGAAGTCAACACTTTTTTTGGTTTTCTCAAAGGCTGACATTTTTGTAGATTTTCTTGGAGTTTACTTTTTGGCAGTGGTGTTTCATCCAAATAAGTTGAGAATGCTCTGCATACCCAGGCCATCTGAGAAAATGAGTTTGCAGGCTAATTAATAGAAACATGATTTTAATTTGATTCCTTGTCATTTGAGATGCAACTTAAAGCTTAATAAAGTGTTGAGAAAAAGTATGTAAAATTATTTATTTGCTAAATGACGGTAATATTCTGTAAGACTGTGCCAGTTATGGAAGCTTCTGGGCGAGCAGATTCACAGAAGCTTTAGCGCCTCCCCTGTATTGCTATGACTCGTCAGGATTGTTGCACGTTCTCAGGTTTGCTAGCATGCGGGTGATTTCACGCGTGTGGTAAGCTGTCCGCAAAGCGCTTGCCCAAGTGGAAAAATGTGTTGTTGCTGCCAGATCTTGATTGCTGAAAATCACATTGTGCTTGATGCAAAACAAACTCTACTAAATCAAATTTAAAACACCATAATGATATATTTTAATGCTCTCTCAAGCAAATCACATTTTTTGAGAGTCCACTGAAATCCTAAACCCAGTTCCCTGCATGTCTGTCAGCAACACATTGTAACACACGCAGGCACAACAATGCACGCTGCATCCTCTAGCAGACACTTGGGGGAATGCCGCCAGCATGACTGGTGTATGAAACACATGTGAAACGACGGCAATTCTATTGGTATACGTGGCCCGTGACGTAATAGGCAGGTACTGGGAAGTATAAAAGGGCATCTGCTGAATACATCACCAACTTGGTTGTCTGAAGGAAACGTAAACAGGCAGGCCGAAGGCATGGTGAGGGGGCGCAACGTCTCGTTCCCTGTCAGGGAACCATGGTTGCATGCTTAACCCGAGATGTTCCACCTGGTGAGAGACCAAGGAAGTGACAGACATACACCAAGCCTTTCCTCAGAAAGCGGCCAAGCCACAGACGCCTCCGGCCGCTCACATAACTTGGCAGAAACGGGAACCTGAATCCTGATAAAATGGAACATCCCAACAAAGTTAAGAACATAACTATCCTCAGATAGCTAGGCTCTAGGAAAGGGAGCCAACTGCAATTGCCAAGACCACCAGCAGTGGGCTGTCTAATTATAAATCCTGTAAGGGGAGACAGCACTATGTAGGCAGGGCTCAAGGAGATTGCTACTTAAAAACCCTAAGCAGGGGAGCAGTCACCGAGCTAGCGCATAGCTATCCTCAGATAGCTACATTTCCAGGAAAGGGCTCACCACAACTGCAAGTACAACACAGCTAGCCTTAGATAGCTGTAGTGTTGTCACGGTACCAAAATGTCAGTATTCGGTACCAATACCAGTGAAAATCCACGGTTCTCGGTACCAATTTCGGTACCAAAGCAAAACACAAAAACATGCTAATTGAACAACATTTTTATTAATAAGGAATAATATTCATAACAGAAGCTCTAAATATTAAAAATGTAATTGAAACTTACCTGCTTGAACTTGATCGGGGTGTTTTGTTAGTTTGATGCGTTTCCTCCTCTTGAGGTCGCCACTGCTTTTATGAAGAGGTTGCCAGGTTTTCACAACAAAACCCGCCCAAACGCGTTTAGAGAGGGTCCCCCGTTAAAAATCGTGTTCCGAGGATAAAATACGCATGTTTTGGCGGGGTTCCCCTGGTAAAATTCGCATTCCAGGGGCTAAATATCACGTTAGTGGGGTCGTTTTTCAACCCGCGGACATGAAAAACAACCCGCGGCAACAGTGTTAAAGCAGCCCAATTCCGTGGGAAAACTGCGGACTTGGCAACACTGGAAGAGGATAGCTTTTGGATAGCGCATCAAGAACCAGGTTGACCGGGTACTCGGTACCACCGGTACTTAAGAAAACCTGGTACCGTAACGTTTAAATTTTTTTAGTACCAACTAGTACCGGGTCTTTTGAAAACACTAGATAGCTGTATTCAATAAAAGCCCGTCCTGCCATAACAATGGCTGGAATATAACCACCGTCAGATGGCTATACTAAGGAGGTCCCCAATCCGTGTCAGTCCCACGGTAGGCTAGCGAAGCAATGCATTATTGACCAGGAGCTCACAATAGGGAGATCTGTACTATCAGTAAATTATTTGCTAAAAAGCGCACACAAACATCATTAGTCCAAGATCAAAGCCTGATGTAAGCAGTGGCCATAACACTAGAGGGCTGGACACAGCTATCTTCGAATAGCAAATTCCTAGACAAAGACTTCAGCACTTACTTGAGAGAGCTTGTGCCAAGGGGAACCCTACCTAGTCATAGAAGCTAGGCTGGAACACAGCTGCCCTCAGGCTGTTATATTCCTGTCACGAGTGTGCAAGGATGAGGCCAGGGCAAATCCAAATGCTCACACAGGTTTAATTAAAAAGCAAAACACAGGAAATGCAGACCAGGGATCCAGGCAAATAATCCAACAGGAAGTACAAAGATAAATCCGAACAACACGGAAGGGAAAACCAGGAACAACCCAAAAAAACCCAGGTAAACCACTTGCTACACAAAACAATGACTGACACAGCACAGATGAACGCAAGGCTTCTTATACACCGGCTAATAAGGTAACAAGGGGACGTGGTACATTGTCATGGCACATTTTGTGGCAACACACCAGAGGTGTAAAGTCCAGAGGTCAGAAAGTAAAAGTCCTGCCATATGTTTATTCCACCCATGAACTCAACCTGCTGATTTCACCAGAGGTGGGACCAAATCATTCCTTTCAAGTCACAGGCAAATCCCAAGTCCTCAAAGAGTTAAAGTTAATGAGATAATTAAGTTACTAATTAAGTGCTGATTGTGCATTAGTGATGAATCAGAAACGTTTTGTCAGAATTCACCACTGAAAGCGGCGAGCGCCGCAGTTTTTAAGCGCAGTTTTGCACGCTCGTGTATCATCTCATGACTAAGTGCAGACGCAATGTAAATAAGAGATTCATTGTGCAGTTTAGAGAGCTTTATTGAATTTACACATATGGGATCCACTTAGGTCTCTACATATGGAACCCAGCCCTCTACCGGTTCTCAAGGATTCAGCGAGTGAGGGCCTGGTGCCGGACGTTCCGCCACGTCTGGCTGCCGAGGGGATGGAGGAGCTCGATAGGGTCTACAGTACGGACACTCTGGAGCAGTTTTAGCAAGCCGACACTAAACCGGGGCCTCTCAGTGCCTCTACCCATTTGACGTGAGAACACAGGAGGATACCGGCTCCACATGGAAGCTATAGAATCTAGCGAATGTGTTGGGGGTCGCCCAGCCCGCAGCTCTACAAATATCTGTCGGTGAGGCATCACGAGCCAGCACCCAGGAGGATGCAAAACTTCTAGTAGAGTGAGCTCGCAACCTGAGCAGGCAAGGCACACCCTGTGCCTGATAAGCCAGGGTGATGGCATCCAGCGGCTCCACATGGAAGCTATAGAGTCTAGCGAATGTGTTGGGGGTCGCCCAGCCCGCAGCTCTACAAATATCTGTCGGTGAGGCATCACGAGCCAGCACCCAGGAGGATGCAAAACTTCTAGTAGAGTGAGCTCGCAACCTGAGCAGGCAAGGCACACCCTGTGCCTGATAAGCCAGGGTGATGGCATCCAGCAATCCAGTGGGCCATCCTCTGCTTAGAGACGGCCTTCCCTTTCTGCCGGCCTCCGTAACAGATAAAGAGCTGGTCTGAGGTCCTAACGCTTTGTGTCTGCTAGCTGGGCCGGGGCCTCAGTATTACCTGGGAGTCAGCCGGCCCAAACTCTAAGCACAAATCGTTGACCGAAAATGCGTGCAGGTCCCCTATCCTCTTGATGGAGGCCAGTGCAAGCAGGAGCAGAGTGTTCATTGAAAGAAACTTTAGCTCAACTGACTGCAAAGGCTCTAATGGGCCCTGCTGTAGTGTTTTAAGCACCAGAGACAGGTCCCAAGAGGGTATGGAGGGGGGCCGGGGAGGATTTAACCTTCTCGCCCCCCTAAGGAACCTGATGACCAGGCAATGCTTCCCTACCAACTTCCTTTCCACAGGGTCATGGTTAGCAGCAATAGACATGAAGTTTCCAGAGGTCTGGACGCGGGTGCCACAGGGTGCCCCGTCTCGGAGTCAGTAGATCCTTCCTCCAAGGAATCTGCCAGGGAGGGGCCGTCGCAAGGAGCATTAGTTCGGGGAACCAGGTACGAGTGGGCCAATACGGCACCACAAGCAGGACCTGCTCCTCGTACTCCCTGACCTTGCACGGCGTCTGTGCGAGAAGGCTCACTGGGGGAAACACATATTTGCCAGTGCGTCCGGGCCGAGTGTTCCCTCGGTCATGGAGTAGAACAACTGGCAGTGAGAGGTTTCTGGAGAGGCAAACAGGTCTACCTGAGCGGCTCCGAAACGTCTCCAAATCAGCTGGACTGTCTGGGGATGGAGTCTCCATTCTCCCGGGAGTGTAGCTCGTGACAGCTCGTCAGCCGTACGGCCCGGAATGTGAATGGCACGAAGTGACCTCAGAGCCTTCCGACTCCAAAGGAGGAGGTGGCGGGCGAGTTGCAACATGCAACGGGAGCCTTGCCTTGTAAGCACCCTTTGAGACGGTTCAAGGCAAGGCACACCGCTAACAACTCTAGGCAATTGATATGTCAGTGCAGTTGGGGGCCCGTCCACACCCCGACACTGTGTGCCTGTTTTACGTGGCCCCCCAGCCGGTGGTGGAGGCATCCATGTAAACCAGAGCATGCCTGGAGACCTGTTCTAGGGGCACTCCTGCCTGGAGGAACATAAGATCTGACCACGGGGTTAAGGTTTGGTGACAGGCTGGTGTAACTTGGACCCAGTGAGTGGCCACACTCACCTCGGGACTTGGCCATAAAGCCAGTGCTGAAGCGTTCTCATACGAAGCAGCCCCAGCGGTGTAACTGCCGCTGCAGCTGCCATATGCCCCAGGAGCCTCTGAAATAGTTTCAGTGGGACCACTGTTCTGCCCTTGAATTAATTCAAGCAGTTCGGCACCGACCGCACACATTCCTCTGTGAGTCATGCTGTCTGTTCGACAAGAGATCTCTGTCTGTTCGAAAAGAGATCCTCTGCGTCGGGGAGAGTTAGCTTTTTTCCCAGTTGACCCGAAGACCCAACTGGCTGAGGTGCTGGAGCACCAGGTCCCTGTGCTCGCACAACTGATCCTGAGATTGTGCTAGTATGAGCCAATCATTGAGATAGTTGAGGATGCGAACACCCTGCTCTCTGAGGGGAACAAGTGCCCCCTCCGCGACTTTCATGAAGACACGGGGAGACAGGGACAGCCCGAAGGGCAGGACCTTGTACTGGTATGCACATCCCTCGAACGCGAACCGCAGAAATGGTCTGTGGTGCGGAAGGATTGACACATGAAAGTACGCGTCCTTCAGGTCGATCGCTGCAAACCAATCTCGGGGACGGACGCACCCGAAGATGCGTTTCTGTGTCAACATCTTGAACGGTAACCGGTGAAGGGCCCGGTTTAAGACACGCAGGTCTAAGATTGGTCGTAACCCGCCGCCTTTCTTGGGTACAATGAAGTAGGGTGTGTATTACGCATCCTTCAGGTCGATCATTTCAAACCAATCTTGGGGACGGACGCACCCGAAGATGCGTTTCTGTGTCAACATCTTGAACGGTAACCGGTGAAGGGCCCGGTTTAAGACACGCAGGTCTAAGATTGGTCGTAACCCGCCGCCTTTCTTGGGTACAATGAAGTAGGGTGTGTAAAACCCCGTATTCATATCGGCTGGAGGGACCGGCTCTATCTTGGGGGGACGCCGGGTGAACTGAATCGCATAGCCGAGGCTGATGGTCCACAGAAGCCAGCGAGACGGGTTGGGTAGCGCTAGCCAGGCACCCAGATACCGTGCAAGCAGGACCAACAGAACCACCACCGTACCCGCAGTGGGGCAGCGAGGTAGAACGCAGGGACCCAACTCGGGCAGCTTGTGAGTGGACCGAAGAGGGGTCTGAGTGTGCAATGCAATGCTTACCTGGTTCCACAGTTTGGCAAAGGGTGCGTGAGTAGGGCCTTTGTTGATGGTCTCGAACCGCCCGCTGCTGCCTGCTGGCGATGGAGGAGGATGAGTGTGGTCCGGTGTTGGTCCGTCCGCGACTCTCCGTGCCTTCCTGGAACCCAGAGATAGAGAAAACTGCTCTTTTGTTGAGAATTTGGGTGCCATCGACCGTGAGGCTGACGGTGGGGCAAAACGAAACAAAAGATTCTCCACCCGGCCCTCCTCTGGGGGAGGGAGTGGTGCGTTCACCATCTCCCGAAGAGCAGATCCCTCCATCTCTGGGTCGCTCGTCTCAGGGCCACTTGCTCTTCCGCTTACCGCCAGGTGTGACGGGGCCTGAACGGGCGGGGCGGCCTGTCTACGCCCGGCTCCATGGCGCTGCTTGGCTGGAGGCTGGGGCGCTGCGGCCGGCGGACGGGTGGAGGCAGCAGCTGCCCGCTGGGGCAGGATGTGTCGAATCGTACCTTGTCGGCGTCCCTCATGTCGGCCAGACACAGCCAGAGATGGCGCTCCTGGACCACAAGCATGGACATCGCACGACCCAGAGAACTCGCGGTGACCTTCGTTGCTCTGAGTGCGAGGTCAGTAGTAGAACTTCCAGATCGTGACCACCCTCGTGCAGGTCCTTCAGTGCCTTGGCCTGGTGCACCTGCAGTAACGCCATAGTGTGTAAGGCGGAAGCAGCTTCTCCACAAGCCGTATAAGCACCACCGGTCAGACCAGACGAATGCCGGGAATTGAGGAACCGAACCTTGTCGGTGTCCCTCATGTCTGCCAGACACAGCCAGAGATGGCGCTCCTGGACCACAAGCATGGACATCGCACGACCCAGAGAACTCGCGGTGACCTTCGTTGCTCTGAGTGCGAGGTCAGTAGTAGAACTTCCAGATCGTGACCACCCTCGTGCAGGTCCTTCAGTGCCTTGGCCTGGTGCACCTGCAGTAACGCCATAGTGTGTAAGGCGGAAGCAGCTTCTCCACAAGCCGTATAAGCACCACCGGTCAGACCAGACGAATGCCTACAGGCCCGGGAGGGGAGCGACAGGTTTCCCTGCCAGGAGGAGGCGGTCTTAGGACACAACTGCATCGCTACCGACCGCTCCACCGGGGGCATTGCCGTATACCCCCTCGCTGCACCACCGTCAAGGGTGTAAAAACTTTTCTGGCAGTAAAAGGTGCCGTCCATGATCTGGTGAGCTCCTCATACACCTCCGGGAAGAAAGGCGGGTCGCTGAGAACCAGTGCGAGATACCCTGAGAAACCAATCATCCAAACTCGAGGGCTCGGGACGCGGTGGAGGTTTCCACTCGAGCCCTACCCTCTCGGCGGCCCGGGAAAGCATAGCCGACATCTCTGGATCCGATTCAGGCATTGCCACCGTCCCGGAGGGCGGCAGCACAGCCGAATCTTCCTCTCCAGAGATCTCTCCCTCCGATGCAGTGATCGACATCCGGTCGTTGAGAGGAGCACCGCAGGATACCGCTGGTGCGCTCTTTGAAGAGGGCCCAGCCGGGCCAGGGCCTTTGAGGGCCAGGGCCTTTGGCTGCTCGACTGGATCAGAGCGCTAGAGGAGTGGTGGGCCCCCAAGGGTTGCTTCCCTGAGGGGTTTGCCACCACCGTAACCCTCAAACCACCCGTGCTACTGTTCGAAGTAGTTCTCTCCTGGCAGCGGCAGGCAACGGAGCTCCGCCCCCCTGGAGGTAATGAAGCCTGCTCCGCAGCTCCGAGATGGACACGTGACACGTGAGGCAGCAATCGTGACCATCTCCCGGCGCCAGGTAACAACCGCATCCAGAAACGCACGGGTGAAACGGCATCTTTAAAAAGACGTTCCGTCGTTTTTACAAAGATACACCCGTGTGAGCTATTTTAGAGAAATTGGCTCTTTCAGGGAAATGCTCTTTTATGTGCTGATGCGCACAGGGGAGATAGCAGCTTGCAGCACGACGGGGTAGTGCAGCCTGAAGTGCGCAACTCACTCGACACAGGAGCGACCACCGCTGACGCGCCGTCCGCCAACACGGAAAGCTTCCAAGAGCGCGTTGAACTCGTAGTTCACTGAAGACACTGGTTGGAGCAGAATGATGTTGTCGCTCGGCTCAGAAGCGAAAAGCTGGTATGCGTTGCACCGGCTGCCTTTTTATGCTCACGCTGTGATCAGCAGCAGCTGGATGCAATCATCGCATGCCAATGTGCATTGGCTCGTTTAGTTAGACTCGTTTGTCGTTAGTTCGTCGGGCACCGACATGACGTCGAGAGTGACCGACTGAAAGGGAACACCTTTAGACAATTAAGTGTCTGTAATTCACACATGCGATTTTGAGGGAAAGACTTTCTGGCTCAGCTGGGACTCAAACCAGAGATCTTCTTGCTGTGAGAGACAGCATTTCCCACTGAGCCACTTATGCTGCACTTAGCCACAGACATAAAATACAGACACTTGTGCAATAATAATACATAAAAAAAATTGCGAAACTTTTTTTATGATTATGTATATAAAATAAAATAAAAAATATTTACAGGTACAAAACTCTTTTTGGGTAGATGCTGAAATGTAGAACATACAAAGCAAAATCCTCAGTGAACACTGAACACAATGTTAAAAGAAACACTAAAGTATGTTGGAGTTTGGTAAAATCAACTGCAAATCAAACACATTAAATCTCTCAAGATCTCAGCAGCAAGAGAGGAGGATAGTACTTGATCCCATTCTATCTTAACCTCAACAACTGTGCACAAGCTAACACAAGAAGTATAGGGACCAAGATCCCAACTAAAGCAAACACTGCCCACCACAATGGTGACTTCAAATGAAATAAATGAAGGTAACACTTTATTTTGATAGTCCATCTGTTGAGACTCTACTAGTTATCAGTAATCATTTAGTAGCATGTCAACAGTGAATCAGTTGACATTCAACAACATTGTTTCAACAGACAAGTAACATATGATCAACTAACTGCCAGTAGATTTTAAGGTGCATTTCAAATTCTAATCTATAGATTGTACAAAAAACTATTTTAAATGAGAAGTCAATACCAGACGATGAAGTACAATACAATAAACACTATAGGCTGGACATTAGAAAAAGTTTTATTAACAATATATTTATACAACCCATTGTTCACTAGGGTATCAGATCTAAACAGTCTGATTATGTGTGGCAAACTTTACATTAATTAACATTATATGAAAAAACTCCCCTGAGGAAAGAAAAAAAAACATGCTGCACATATGTCTTTACCATGTTGTCTTATTGGAGGTGTGGCATAGGGGGAAAAACTTGAACAACAGCCACCACCATTTCAAATTATGAAAAATAAAACTTACCTAGTTAACAATAATTTACTTAAACTTATCTAGTTAACATCCTGTTGCCTACATTCAGTCTTTCTTGGCAGAAAAGGGGATGAGCTGTTTGTTGTTTTTCATTTCAATGATCTTTTCTGCCAGTTTCACCACATTTTTTTCTGACAAAGTTGTGCTAGTTTCAAAAGTGTGTATTTACCCTTGAACTGGTCTAGGACACTTTTGTCTGCTATGTAAATCTCTGCAATTGCGGCCGTGTCTTTAACAGCATTTCATGAAACACAAGCTTTCTTGAAAGCTGTGGTCATCCTGAAGCCTCTTTGCACAAGTTTGAGGACCCGCCGATATCTTTTCACCACATCTGAGACGGAGGCAACTGAAAAGAAAACAATGTGAATAAATCACCAAAGATTGTTGTCTTTTGTGCTGTCATAGTTGCAGGGTGAGCCACAGTGTTTCCCATATATTTTCTCTTTAAAAGGGAGGCTATCAGCCTCAGGAGCTTATCATTTGATACAGAACATTTGTCGTATTTTATAGTAGGTAGTGTGAGGGCAGTCTGCCAATTAAAGCAAGACCATTTGCTGATTATTTGTTCTAAAAAAATTCTGGTAAACACTGGCAAGAATAACTACAGGTTCACCTCATCCAGGCATAATAGGTAAGTGCATACATCTCTGTTTGCTTCATTCATAACATATGTAAGAAACCTGTAATAAAAATACAAGCTAGATATGGATCATCACTGATTCAAGGAAAACAAACAGCACAGAATTGTGGGGCACTGGCTGTAACAGAACAGTTAAGCTTTTGACATGTTAAAGGAATTGTTCACCAATAAATGAAAATTCTGTCGTTAATTCCCCACCGTCATGTCGTTCCAAACCTGTAAGACCTTCGTTCATCTTCGGAACACAAATTAAGATATTTTTGATGGAATCCGAGAGCTCTCTGACCCTGCATAGACAGCAAGCGTACTACCACGATCAAGGCACAGAAGCGTAAGGACATCGGTGAAACAGTCTGTGTGACATCAATGGTTCAACCGTCATTTTATGAAGCTATGAGAATAGTTTTTGTTCACAAAGAAAACAAAAATAACTTTATTCAACAATTCTTCTCCTCCACGTCACCCTAGCGCGATGGAGAGTACCATTTTACCGATGTCCTTACTGCGTTTCTGTGCCTTGACTGTGGTAGGACCAGTGGAGGGTCAGAGAGCTCTCGGATTTCATCAAAAATATCAATTGGTGTTTAACAAAGGTCGTGCAGGTTTGGAACGACATGAGGGTGAATAATTAATGACAGAATTTTAATTTTGGGGGGAACTATCCCTTTAGTGTCATGTCATTTAAAAGAGACACCATGGAAGAGAGTGATGTTGGGGAATAGTGTACATACTGCCTCAAATCCAATATAAAGCACTTAGCTAAAAATGATAACCTAAACACCTAATACCTAAATAAATACAGCATGTTTTAAGCCTACCATACCCTGTTCTCCTTTCCTGCCTGACCTCTTCACCTTTTTGTTTTCCTTCTTTCTTTTTTTGCTTCTCTTCTTGCCATTCTTCTTTTTACGTTTCTTTTTCTTCTTTTCCTCATCCGACGAGTCAGAGGTGGAGCTGGAGCTGGAGTCATCAGAGCTTGAATCAGTGCTAGTATCAGTGCTGGAGTCCAACATCATGGCCTGTGGCTCCTCGTCTTCAGTGGCCGGTATCTCCATGTTCCCATCTGTCAAATGATGAAACAAACACAAATAAACTTTAAAGTGTAAAATCCATGTATCATCCGATCATTTGTTTTTTGATTTAATATTGAAAGTAGAAGAATTAGAAAACGGCTCCTTTTTCGTTTTTTTGTTTTTTTCCAAAAAATGAAAAATGAGAATTCAGCTTAAATTTTCGTTTTTCGTTTATGGGTGGAAAAATGAATAAACAGCTTGAATATTCGATTTCTATATGTGGGTGGGAATTAAACGCCCCTTTCTGCTGATTGGTCAGCCGAAGATCAAACCGTGCCGTTATCAGTTCTTCTGCAGTATCACGCAGCAGAATAATAGTCCTCCACTGCTGCAGTTGTACGGATTAATAAGCCATTTTATACATTTCATATTTTTCTCATCAAACAGACTAATGAATAGCTCGACACAACTGGTACCGGGGCAGAGTCTAGACAGGTCTTTCTTCTGTGTAGACCAGCGGTTCTTAAAGTGATAGGGGGTCCGAGAAATAATTTGCTATAGCCTAAAGTATTTCCAGACTGTAAAGTCACTTTTTTATCATGATACATAGGCCTACTGTGATTTATTCCAAAGTGATTTATGTGATGCATTTAACGTCAAATAATCTAAATGAAGCCTTTTAAAAGACGAGTATTCCCTGTGGTTCATGTTTGTGGCATGCGCCAGAAAGATGCTCAAGGAGACCGAGACGCGCTAAAGCAGCGCATTCTGTTGTTCTCTTTATTTTTCAAAGGCATGACATTTTGTAGTTATTTTGAACATAACGTTACACAATTAAAAATATACATTTCACCATACGACTATAAATGACAGAGTATTAAGTTATTTCCC
>NW_015558627.1:54347-54701 GCF_001515605.1 Sinocyclocheilus anshuiensis | reverse complement strand
CAGCGCATTCTGTTGTTCTCTTTATTTTTTCAAAGGCATGACATTTTGTACTTATTTTGAACGTAATGTTACACAATTAAAAATATACATTTTACCATACGACTATAAATGACAGAGTATTAAGTTATTTCCCCTCGATGGGGAAAAAATCGTCAATCAGGTCAATCAGTACTCAATATTAATTTAAACTGCTTTAAATATGACTGCTGCTTATTTCCTGATACTGGTCTTACTGGTCTGCACTTGACTAGTCGCGTCTGTCTGCTTATTGAGTTTATTCAACCCATCGCAATTTATTGGAACTGTGTGAACTAGAGTGACTACTCACCTTAATGTTGTTCTAAAGGCTTATTA
>NW_015558627.1:52731-54090 GCF_001515605.1 Sinocyclocheilus anshuiensis | reverse complement strand
ATAGGCCTATATATACCCAAGCCAATTTATTATTCTTTCCTTTTTGTCTTAGTGTTTAAAATATTTATTTTGAAACAAATTAATTAATTAATTTCTTAATTAAACAAACAAACAGACTTACTGGGTGAGCAGGGTAGGCTATGACAGCTGTCATAGCATACCCTGCCATGCCCAGCTGATGCAAAGAATAGAAATTATATCTACACAGAAGAAAGCCCTGTCTAGACTCTGCCCCCGTGTGAGTTGTGTTGAGCTATTCATAAGCCTGTTTGTTTGATGAAAAAAGATTAAATGTAGTTGCAATAAATGCATTAAGAATCCATACAACTGCAGCAGAGGACTATTATTCTGCTGCGTGATACTGCAGAAGAACTGATGAAGGCACGGTTTAATCTTCGGCTGACCAATCAGCAGAAAGGGGCGTTTAATTCCCGCCCACATGTAGAAATCGAATATTCAAGCTGTTTATTCATTTTTCCACCCATGAACGAAAAATTAAAACTTAAGCTGAATTCTCGTTTTTCGGGTTTTTTTTCCAAAAAAAAGAAAAAACGAAAAAGGAGCTGTTTTCTCATTTTTCTACTTTCAATATTAAATCAAAAAACGAATGATCGAATGATACACGGATTGTGTAACTTCACCCTCTGCTCTGCACCTATACCCACTGAATAACTTTGAAGAATATTATCAAGGTGGTGGAGATTACATTGTGTCTAAGGAGACATTAGAGAATTACAAATAATGTAAACAAAATCTCTTAGGTTTCATACAAAAACAAGAAAATGCATACGGCTATCAGATCTGAACAGTCTGATTATGTCTGGCAAAAATGACATAAAAACACAACAACAACAAAACAAACATGCTGGACTGCATGGCCAGCACTACAATTAATCAAAGTCTTTACTATGCAGTGTTATTAAAGGTATGTGTGGTTTAGGGGAAAACAAACTAGGCCAACAACACCAAGGCAAATAACAAGTAAAATAAAATAAATAATAAAAAATATATAAATAATTAATTAATGAATTCTGCCTTTCATGACAGTGGGTATGCTAATCGAGTTAATGCATTATCAACATTTACAGAAAGATCTTAAACTCTGACCAACTTGCCACAACTGATTGGGTGTGAGATTTTGTTTAGTCCTCATGGGATGGTTGTCCCACCCATCAGAAAAGTAATCCAGACTTGCCTGGATGCGTGGAAGGAAAACGAAATGGCAGCAGAATAAATGGATGCTGCTGCTGATGTCTAACAGGTGATTCTCTTCCAAGGTGCGCAGGATGTTTTGATAAACACTTGTAACTCCAATGTAGACATCACTCCACAGATGCTCTATTCTGTGTTTTAAAAATA
>NW_015558627.1:48053-52339 GCF_001515605.1 Sinocyclocheilus anshuiensis | reverse complement strand
ATAGCATGTAGACAGACTGTCTATATATATATATATATATATATATATTATAACGATGTATGTTACAATGATAAAAGAATAAACAAATGTGAAAAGCTATTGTACGTTTTAATAATATTTGTCTAAATTCTGTTATTTATAATTTTGTTCTTTTACATTTTAGACATTTTAGATCTGCTGCCATCATAACAATGAGGTTCAAACAAAAACACAATTGTTAACAACAAAGAGCAACACATAATTCAAATTACCTCTGATTATGTACGCTTTTACCAGCAATGAAGCTATTATAGTCAGTTCCACGAACTGAAAACATTAGCTGGGCCACTCCAACATTTTCCCCTCCATGATCACCTCTCACTCTAAAAAACGAAGTATTAAACATTGAAGCATTACTCAACCACAATTGATTATGAACTAGGAGGTCAAATCTTACATAACATAACCGTGTGACAAAGGATTTGCTGATTTCTAGGTTTCTATTTAAAACACTTACCTCTGTGGAAAGCCATGTTCATTTACAGCCTCGCTGAAGATGGCCAAATGGGTGTCAGGGTGATTATTGTTCGCTACCTTTAAGGTACATTATCTGTACAATAAAACATAATAGGATGTAAATGTAAATTGATAAAATAAATCATTTTTAGGACAAGTAAATTGTGCACACTGCAGTCAAGAAATGTAAGCAAATTCATACCTTTCTTGAATAACCATCTATTCCTCCAAAAATTACAATGTTGTACCTAGGTTACAGGTATAAACAAAACTCCATTTGAAACAATAAAAATGACTACAAATAAATTGCTACAGTTGATAGTTTTTTTGTTGAAAATGCAGTTAATAGTCTCTCCCAGAATGTTGAGTCGGTGTAAATGTGACCCAGTAGATGAAATCCAGGTTAAGTCTCATAATATAAATATGAGATAGAGTATCAATGTTTGATTTCAGTCAATAGTTTCACTATTATCACCAAATATCAAGGTTATATTTTCACAGAATATTCTTTACATTATGTAGGAAAATTTTATATAGAAAACAGTAAACAAAACAAAAAAAAGACTTTAGCATGGTTCACAGGCAGAGTTACAAATAGCAAAAGTGTGAATGTTGCAGCTGAATATGAAAGATGTTTTACTAACTACACTCTGGTATTACTTGGCAATCATTTCTCATATATACTAACTACAATTGTGACATTCCACTCAGAATTACCTGATGAGTTTGTGGTTGATGTCAACATGGACCATATACTTGGGACAAGGAACTCTATATGTTCTTCGAGCCATGCACCTTAGGTTGGTCATTCTTGACAGGACACCAACACTGTCCACACGATGCATAGATGCAACGACTCTGTCCCACTGAAGACGGTGCCCTTTTGCAAGGAGAGCCCCTCGGACCATTCTGTATCCAGCATCTGGCAAATAATTCTTCACTTCTGTCACGAGAACATCTAGCTCTTCATCGGTAGAAGTGCTGTACAGTGCTGTAACTGACAAATTGTTGTCAGCCATCCTTCTACACAATGTTGCTCGAGACACTCCCAATATATTGGCTACACATTTTAAAGGGAGACCAAGTTCAATAAGGTGGATAAGAGTATTTGTTGAAATTGTCAATCTTGGACGTCCACGTCCACCACCTCTTTCCACATCCACTGTAACACACACCTCTTCACTATCCATCTGGCGCTGTATGGCAATATTTAGATGTGTAAGCGCTGATATAACATAATCAGAAATGTTTATTATATTAGCCAGGGCGCTGATTATTACAAGCTCCTGCCTGCAAACAAACTGCTGATAATCTGTGTCCAGAGGCTGTCTCTCCAGGACATGTTGCACACGGTCTTGAAGTCGCTGGAGAATGTAACGCTTCAGCAACTCCTAAAAATATGTTTAACATATCAGATGAATGTGCAAATTAACAAATTAATGTTCTAATACACTGCAGAATGACAAGCAGGTAGAACAGATCGTCATCACTCTGCCTATCGCTTTTGCAACATAAACCACTCAAAGCTGAAAGAAATTATGTCCAAATAGAGATAGAACCTACATTTGAAAAAAGATGTAAAGATTGCATTTTTAATGAAATAACTGGTGCATCGGTACTTTTAAAACATAAAAGCAGATAATCCGTAGCATCCCTAGCTGGTCTCGATGGTAACTTTAGAACCCACTGACTACAAAACGTATTTAAAATTACTCGATAGTTTATAATCGAAATCGTTGTTTTATTGATTGTTTATCGCCCATTCATCATGTGATTCCTACAAACACCAGTTATAGTATAAGAAAGTTGGCTTGGATTAACAACTTTGTAATACAGCAAACTGCTCACTTCATTAACTAAAACAACCTTTAATCATAAGAAAATGACTTTACTTACTCATTGAGTCTGGTTTTCATCCTCCATGCTGCAATCTCTCCGCTGAGTGTTCGAAATCTCCCTTCGGTGGTGGTAGCTGTTTGTAATGCCTGATCAAAAGTTACTGCTAACCTGATACTACTACTAACAACAACAACAGAACACAACACATCACATCATTGTAATTTTTAAATTAAATATCTGGACATTTAAGTTAACACTTAATAACATTACTGATCTGAATAAACAGCTGCAACTTTGGTGTATAAAACAGCAGGCTAACCGGGTAGCTGTATTTCGTGCGAACGATATAAATCATAATGTGATATTGTAGAAATTGTAAACAGGTGGTAAAAATAGAGTACCTATTAAAATGTCTTGAATGATAAAGACCTCATGGAACAATGCACAGTACAAGCGCAGCGTTGAGCTTCTTGAGTCTGTTCAGTAAAGAGTGTTTTGATTGGTGGATTAAAAGCTCACCGCGATTGGCTGAACGGAACATCCTCCAAAAAAAGATATTTATGAATCTTAACCTGCCAGGAAGGTCTCAAAAATACCGCACACAAATTCAAAGCAGTCCGCGCACGTGTGACGATTTGCAAATGCAGATTCAACGATTCATAAATACATCTAACATCATTCATAAATGCGTGATGGAAATTAATTCAAGAACTTGATATATACATATTTGTGGAAACATTTTAAATTTATTTAGGTAAGATGCATTTGTGTGAGCATTTGGGGAAATATTTATGCTTTTACTTGTGTATTTATGAATTGTGTTTTGAATTTATGAATTGGATTTTGTAAATGTGAATTGTGCTGTGCATTTATGAATTTTATTTTGTAAATGTATTATTTTTGAGACTGATCTGGCTCCATAAATAAAGCCTTTCATTTCCAAGGGAACCAAAGACTGACAGACGTTCATTTTTCAGATACATGATGCGTGTGCATTAGACACATCTGATGTCACACTCCAGATCACCAGGCTCATTTATCCATCCATCCATCCGTCTGTCCGTCCGTCCATTGTTCTAGCTATCCTATCTATCGTTCTAGCATTCTATTGATCGCCGTAGCGTTCTTTTGTTCTACTGTTCTGTCATTCTGTCTGTCGCTGCATCGTTCTATCTGCATTTCTATTGTTCTGTCTGTCATTCTGTTGTTCTGTCTCAGTCATTCTATCATTCTACATGGTCACTAGGTGGTTACTATGTATGGTTGCTGAACAGACAGACTTTCAATTCTCATGAGGATCTTTGAGAGAGGCCACTTTAGAGGTTTCCCACCTCTAGCTTCTGCTGTACTGACTGATTTGCAAAGCTGTTGGGTCAAGTTCTGTTATTCTCAGCCGTTAGATGGTGTAGACACAACATTTCTCAGAGTTCAAAAAGGAAACTTCTCAATATTTAGAGTATGCAGAAATGAAAATGGGAAACATGTTGCCACTAACCCGCGGACTGTACCGAGCCGAGCAGAATAACAATCACTGTCTGAGTTGAATAAAGAAGAAAAGGTGTGTCTCTCCTTCCAGCCACTTTATGTGTACAACTGCTGTGCTAAGAAACTGGAATCTTAATCTCTAAGCTGTGTCCTTGTAACACTTTGTATTTAAGATGAAATTCAGATTGTTGTTTGCCAAAGTTCTTTAAAGGGGTCATATGACGTTGCTAAAAAGAACATTATTTTGTGTATTTGGTGTAATGAAATTATGTTTATTAAGGTTAAAAAAACACATTATTTTCCACATACTGTATATTATTGTTTCTCCTCTATGCCCCGCTTTTCTGAAACGCGCCGATTTTTACAAAGCTCATCGGTCTGAAAAGTGAGGTGTGCTCTGATTGGCCAGCTATCCAGTGCGTTGTGATTGGCTGAATACCTCAAGCGTGTGACGGAAATGTTACGCC
>NW_015558627.1:43371-47368 GCF_001515605.1 Sinocyclocheilus anshuiensis | reverse complement strand
TCATGGAACAATGCACAGTACAAGCGCAGCGTTGAGCTTCTTGAGTCTGTTCAGTAAAGAGTGTTTTGATTGGTGGATTAAAAGCTCACCGCGATTGGCTAAACGGAACATCCTCCAAAAAAAGATATTTATGAATCTTAACCTGCCAGGAAGGTCTCAAAAATACCGCACACAAATTCAAAGCAGTCCGCGCACGTGTGACGATTTGCAAATGCAGATTCAACGATTCATAAATACATCTAACATCATTCATAAATGCGTGATGGAAATTAATTCAAGAACTTGATATATACATATTTGTGGAAACATTTTAAATTTATTTAGGTAAGATGCATTTGTGTGAGCATTTGGGGAAATATTTATGCTTTTACTTGTGTATTTATGAATTGTGTTTTGAATTTATGAATTGGATTTTGTAAATGTGAATTGTGCTGTGCATTTATGAATTTTATTTTGTAAATGTATTATTTTTGAGACTGATCTGGCTCCATAAATAAAGCCTTTCATTTCCAAGGGAACCAAAGACTGACAGACGTTCATTTTTCAGATACATGATGCGTGTGCATTAGACACATCTGATGTCACACTCCAGATCACCAGGCTCATTTATCCATCCATCCATCCGTCTGTCCGTCCGTCCATTGTTCTAGCTATCCTATCTATCGTTCTAGCATTCTATTGATCGCCGTAGCGTTCTTTTGTTCTACTGTTCTGTCATTCTGTCTGTCGCTGCATCGTTCTATCTGCATTTCTATTGTTCTGTCTGTCATTCTGTTGTTCTGTCTCAGTCATTCTATCATTCTACATGGTCACTAGGTGGTTACTATGTATGGTTGCTGAACAGACAGACTTTCAATTCTCATGAGGATCTTTGAGAGAGGCCACTTTAGAGGTTTCCCACCTCTAGCTTCTGCTGTACTGACTGATTTGCAAAGCTGTTGGGTCAAGTTCTGTTATTCTCAGCCGTTAGATGGTGTAGACACAACATTTCTCAGAGTTCAAAAAGGAAACTTCTCAATATTTAGAGTATGCAGAAATGAAAATGGGAAACATGTTGCCACTAACCCGCGGACTGTACCGAGCCGAGCAGAATAACAATCACTGTCTGAGTTGAATAAAGAAGAAAAGGTGTGTCTCTCCTTCCAGCCACTTTATGTGTACAACTGCTGTGCTAATAAACTGGAATCTTAATCTCTAAGCTGTGTCCTTGGAACACTTTGTATTTAAGATGAAATTCAGATTGTTGTTTGCCAAAGTTCTTTAAAGGGGTCATATGACGTTGCTAAAAAGAACATTATTTTGTGTATTTGGTGTAATGAAATTATGTTTATTAAGGTTAAAAAAACACATTATTTTCCACATACTGTATATTATTGTTTCTCCTCTATGCCCCGCTTTTCTGAAACGCGCCGATTTTTACAAAGCTCATCGGTCTGAAAAGTGAGGTGTGCTCTGATTGGCCAGCTATCCAGTGCGTTGTGATTGGCTGAATACCTCAAGCGTGTGACGGAAATGTTACGCCCCTCACCATACTGTGATGTCGTGTCCCGGCCGGAGCTGTAATATTCAAGTTGTTGAATATAGATTTGTAATTCTGATGTGTTATGTAGTTCCTGCATATAGGCACTAGGGGGCAATGGGTGAATAGGATGTGATGCAGTGTATGAAAAGGGATAATAGAATAAAAGGAGAACCGCATGTGTTGAAGCTGATCCAGGACTCTAGTCATCTTTTCACAAATAATACATGGTGTCAGAGTGAATCGCGAAGATGGATGCTGCCGTTTGTCACCGGACTCAGACTGTTCGTTAAAGAATGTGGCTACACCAACCCAGAGGAGATGGTGAGAGACCGTGTCATTTTCGGCATTTATTCCCCACACGTTCAAGAGAAATTACTCAATCAGGGTGTTGAATTAACATTAGAAAAAGCAATCGACATTGCCAGATCGCGTGAGATTGCGCAGGCTCAGATGAGAAGTATGGCCACCGGCAGCACAAATGCAAATCAGGAGCAACAAGTGCACTCAATAGGAAAGCATGCAAAAATGCGTCAGAGCTGTCAGAAAAGCTCAAAAACAAGCAGTGTGCATTCAGAACGCCTCCATACATGCTGATACTGCGGGAAAGAGCACAAAAGAAAAGAGACATGTCCAGCTAAAGGAAAGCAGTGTGCTAAATGTGGAAAGGAGAATCATTTTGCAAAGGTCTGCAAGTCTAAATCGAAATCTGTGCATATTGTAAGTGAAAAACCTGAAGACGGATACCCAGATGTGAGTAGTGAATTTTTTATTGACTCTGTCACAAACACAATTACTTCATCAGAGCAAGCTTTTGCTGAAGTTGAAATAAAAGAATATGGCTCGCCATTGAAATTCAAACTGGACACGGGTGCTCAGGTTAATGTAATACCCGAGAGAGACTTCAAAAAAATTGCAACAAAGACAAAGATTCAGCCTACACACAAAAATCTCACAGGATATGGTGGACAGCCATTGTCAGTTAAAGGCACATGCCAACTGCACTGCAAATATAAAGAGAATGTCATGCCACTAGGCTTCTTTATTGTGGACACCCAGTCACCACCTGTGCTTGGATTAAAGGCATGCTTAGACTTGGACATGATTAAGCTGGTGCTGTCTGTATCATCCCCAGAGAAAGATTCTGAGTCGATTATAGATGAATACGCTGATGTGTTTACAGGCATTGGTCTGTTTCCTGGAGAATGCAACATCCAGCTGGACCCGACAGCCACGCCAGTCATTCACCCACCAAGGAGAGTTCCTTTCGCCCTGCGAGACAGGCTGAAAGAGGAGCTGGACTCCATGGAGGCGCAAGGTATCATTGTGAAAGAGACAGAGCCAACAGATTGGGTAAATGCCCTCTGCGTGGTCAAGAAGCCCAAGACTGGTAAGCTGAGAGTATGTCTGGATCCACAGGATTTTAATAAGGTGTAGCATCTGGACCAATCAGACACACCATTTTTCATTTGAACCGCAGGTACCACAGATAGCTTACTGGCTAACAACACCCAAAACAACCATCTTACTCAGACCAATTCACTTCAGGATGACAGGTGACACCTGCAGCCTCAACACCTGCTGCATAAGCTCGAGGACCCGCACCTTGCTACAGCTTATATCACCACAGCACACCTCCTGAGAACATCCACCATGGCACCACAACCACTCCTGGAGGCAACCAACAGCCCGAGAGCCACCACTGTCTCCCAGCCATGAGTGACAGGTGCGTGTCTGATTGTATTGGACGGACAACAACATTCGAAAGGGGGGAATTATGTAGCATTTGGACCAATCAGGCACACAATTTTTCATTAGATTTAACAAATCAATTATTCATTAGATTAACAAATAATCACAGACCCCTCACCCAATAAACATGCTGGGTGCCAGGATGTCTGCGAACCAACAGGCCTCTGATTCCATGGCAACCAATGCTGATATCACTGATTTTATTGCCCAAAGGAATGCGGATAGAGAAACTCACTCATTTTCCTCATAAGACAGACACATAATGCCAAGAGAAATGGACTGTTCTCTAATTAATTCATAGGAAAACCTTTCTTTGAATGAACACGCATATCCTTCAGGTCATTGTGTATGTTGTTACTGTCCTTGTATATTGTCTTTTATATTGTATACTGTTTTATGCAGGCTAATGATGGAACCACTCGTTCATGTCATCTTACCTATATGTAATCCTACCATGTTTGGTCTCTATGAATTCATCTTCAGATGATCTAATTGGGAGTGCATATTACATGCTGAGACCTATGCAACATATTAGGGATGCACCGATACCGATACTGGTATTGGTATCGGGCCCGATACTGAGCTCCTGTACTCGTACTCGTTAAAATGCCCCGATACCAAACGCCGATACCACACAGCATGTGATAAGCGCCATATTCAGACAAAGAAACACCGACAACAGACAGCAGAATGGAGTTATTAGAGATTAAGGATGTCTACGAAGTA
>NW_015558627.1:21386-42552 GCF_001515605.1 Sinocyclocheilus anshuiensis | reverse complement strand
TGTGTGTGTGTGTGTGTGTGTGTGTATGTGTAGGTGTATGTTAGACTAGTTTAAGTGTTTATGTAGTTAATAAAGTCTTACCTGTATCACACCTGAGGCTGTTCATTGTTTGCTCATTATCGTAGTCCCTAATCATGCAGATTTCTGCTACATGCTAGTACATGAGTAGTATTGTACAGTAAGAAAGTTATTTCCCTTAACCAGGAAATTAACGTTCTTAGAATTGACAGACAGTTGACCCTGAGAGGTCAAGTAAATACTTACAGCGGATCTAAATATTTATAATTAATTATAACTAGTTATGATTAATTATTCATATTTCCCCTTTGAGCTGATTCGCTACAAAGGCTATAAAGCGGCCACACTATCCTCTGCCTACATTAGATGATATCACACCAAAGTTGGCAGGAGCCTGTTACTTCAGCGTGATGGAGGCTAGATGCGGCTACTGGGCAATCAAGCTTTCTGAAAAAAACTCGAAACTGACCACCTTCAATACAATCTTCGGTAGATACCAATTTTGTCGCCTACCTTTTGGCATTGTCTCAGCCCAGGATATTTTCCAGCAGAAAATAGATGAGATTACGAAGGTCTGCCTGGAGTTGTGGCCATTGTGGATGATATCTTGGTCTACGGAAAGACTAAGGAGGAGCATGACCATAATCTCAGGAGGATGCTGGAAAGGTCTCGAGAAAAAGGAGTGCGCCATAATCCTGAGAAAAGAATGATTTGCGTTCCGGAAGTCAGCTACTTCGGCCACCGTCTTTCAAAAGATGGAATCAAACCAGACCCTCACAAGGTGGAGGCCATAAAAGAGATGTCACCACCTAAGAATTGTGCTGAACTTGAAACAATTCTTGGCATGGTCAATTATCTTTCAATGTTTCCTCCAAGCCTTTCAGACATAAATGCACCTCTGAGACAGCTACTGCTGCGTGACAATGAGTTTGTATGGGACAAACAACATGATGCAGCTTTCAAAAAGATGAAAGACATCATTACCAGGGAGCCAGGACCTGTGTTAGCATTCTTCGACACAAGCAAAGACCTCACACTGCAAGTGGATGCCTCCAAATATGGATTAGGCGCAGTGTTGCTGCAGGAAGGTAAACCACTCGCATATGCTTCAAAGTCACTCACAGACACAGAAATAAGCTACTCTCAGATTGAGAAAAAGCTCCTGGCTATCCTCTGGGGCTGCAAGAGATTTCATCAATATGTTTATGGACAGCACATAACAGTGGAATCCGATCATAAACCCCTGGAAACGATCGTCAGAAAGCCACTAGCTGCAGCACCACCAAGACTGCAAAGGATGATCTGGCAGTTACAAAAGTACAGTTTCACCATTGTACACATTCCTGGAAAAGATATTCCAGTGGCTGACACACTGTCAAGAAAGTCAATGCCTTGCACTGATCACAGCCTCAGTGAGGAGATGGATGTTCAAGTACATACTGTACTCAGTGCTCTACCTGTCAGTGATGCGAAGCTTAGCAGTATTCGTGAAGAAACAGAAAGAGATGATCAAATGTCCACACTAATGAGAGTGATCAAAGAAGGATGGCCTGCCGAAAGAAAGAGATACCCTACAGCCATCCTAGAATACTGGAATCATAGGGATGAGTTATCGGAGATGGGTGGTATGGTCTTCAAGGGAGAAAAGATCGTAATCCTCATGCAGCTGAGAGAAGAGATGCTTAAATGCATTCATGCAGGCCACATGGGAATTGAGAAATCCAAACAGCGAGCTAGAGACATTCTCTTCTGGCCTGGCATGTCCAAGCAGATCGCCAGCATGGTTGAACGGTGCTCCATCTGTCTTGAGCGTCTTTGTCAAATGCAAAAGAGCCACTCATTTCCCATCCTATACCAAACCGGCCATGGCAAACTGTCAGTACTAATTTATTCACTTGGAATAGTGATGACTACATAGTGGTGGTAGATTACTACAGCCGTTACTTTGATTTGGAGAAGCTCAAGAGCACCACAGCTGCTGCAGTGATCCTGAAACTGAAAACAGCAGCACATGGGATCCCTGAAAAGGTTATCTCAGACAATGGGCCTCAATTCAGCTCAAAAGAGTTTGAAAACTTTGCTCATACTTGTGACTTTGTGCACGTCACGAGCAGTCTGCATTACCCACAGAGCAATGGGCTCAGTGAGAAGGCAGTACAGATTGCCAAATCACTAATGGACAAAAAAGACCCATATATCAGTCTGTTGGCGTACAGGAACACCCCAGTGGATAGTTTCAAATCACCTGCCCAACTACTGATGAGTAGAAGATTACGCTCCATTTTACCAACTACCAGCCAACAGTTGAAACCTGAAAATGTCAGTGGAAATGATGTTCATGCAAGGCGTGAAAAACAGCAACAATATCAAGGAAAGTACTACAACAGGTCAGCGGAACCACTCACACCACTACGGGCTGGGGACCATGTCCGAATTCAGGAGTCGGGTAGCTGGAAGCCTGCTGCAGTCATTCAACCTGCTGACACCTTCAGGTCTTACCATGTATGTACTGCAGGAGGCCGTCTTCCGCAGGAATCGTCGTCACCTTTTGCAAGATAAAGCACAGCCTATCACTGCCGAGTCCGAAATCTCTTCTAGCACTCTGCACACAGTACCCAACCAACCAAAGCAGACAGACACGAATAACACTGATTCTGTTACTCCACGTTATGTGACCAGATCAGAACGTGAAGTGAAACCAAGAGTTGTCCTTGATCTATAATTGTAAAGGGTGTAGGCGGGTTGCTGCCCTATAAAAAAAAATGTTATTGTCACTACCATTGATATAAATATGTTGTTATATTTTTGTTTTAATTTGTGTTCGAAGTCTTCCCTCCTGTGGCCGATAATGGTACTGCAAATGTAGTATTTTGTCCCTCTTCTCTTTCCGTACCGCAGCAGATTTGAGTGTCACTGCTGCAGGTATGCACGACTTTTCATGCTCTGTCTCATTAACGTATTTATTGTGAAGATAATATGTTTTAAGTGAATGTTTTGGAAGCAATTGATCGCATTTATGTATTTGAACATGTTTATAATACATTTGACACTTTAACACTGTTGTTGAAATAGTTATACATGTATTGAATTTCCTCCTGCATCACACGAGTAGGAATGAGCTCATTTTACGTGGTCATTGTGTCTGTCTTAAGCCTTCTGACAGTTAATTGTATTATGAGTTGAGGGTGTAATTTCTATTCTCGCGGTTTTTCCATGTATATCTGCAGTATCGTCTTCAGCCAATGTGATTTATTCTACTTTTTTCCCACAAAGATAAACCAAAGCTGAAGAAACCCCGTGTCTGAGTGTGTTCTTCCCCATCCGTTACACTGGTGCCGTGACTCCTTGGATTCTTTGATCAGCTCAACGCAGATCGACCGTGGTTGCTGTGTGCGGGTCGAGTTCATCAGTGGATCTAGTCTTCAATGCTGTGAGCAGGTCAAGTTCGTCAGAGGGTCAAGTCTTCGATGCTTTGGATGAGGACAGTATATACATACTCGCACATTGTTATTCGGACGGTGCATTAGTTATCACTTACACAACGCATGGACACATGGAACATAGTTCTGCTTTGACTGCCATCGTATTCAAGATTTAGTTTCAAATAGTGAGCTGTCTCATCAATATTGTTATTTTTCTTAAATTTTTTTTTTTACTTTTCCATGCTAAATTTTTGTTACAATTATGGCTGAAAAACAAGAGTATGATGGTGACTTTGATGAGTCATGTTATGGTAACATGGGTTTCCCTAGAGGAAGGGGTACATGGTTACTTGGTAACACAACGGGTGTTATTTCCAGTGAAGGGGTTGGACGTCCACAGTTACATGCTGAGAACAGTAGGGGTACTGGGTTAAGTCAGACCCTGGGTGGTACTCCTGTTGGGCGGGTTCCTGGTGAGGGTCCATTCACTTCGACACCTGCCGTTGATAGAATTGCTTTTGATCACCTCACAGAGATGGTAGCCCAATTAGGTTCGCATATTGGCGATTCAATAGTTGCAAAACTAGTGTCTGCTGGCTTAGTTAATGCAAACGCTGAATGCCAAACCAATTCACTCAGTTACACTCAGACACAAGCACGTACAGAACAGTGTACACATACGCAAGTGATGACACCACAAGTTACAGTGTACATGAAGTCAGATCATGACACATTCAGGGGTGATGGCTCTGATAAATATGGCATCGAGGAGTGGGTGGATAGGACAAAATCTTGCTTAAGAAAGCAAATGTGTCCTGTTCAAGATCAAGCTGAAGAGATAATAAGTAGACTTGCTGGAAAGGAAAGGGACGTTGTCAAGGTCAGCCTGCGCAGTGATGATATGCTCAACGTCAGACAGAACCCTGAGTTAATTTACGGCATTCTTATGCAATACTTCAGTGAAGCGCCTTCTTGCTTGCCACTCGCAGATTTTTATGCCACTCTCCCCAGAGCGAATGAGAATCCTGTGGACTACTGGATTCGAATAAACAAAGCGGCTGATCTGGCAGATGAGGGACTGCAAAAACAAGGCAAACGTTTTGACAACATAGGAGAGGAGGTAACACGGATGTTTGTTAAATTCTGTCCTGACCCCAGTTTAGCGAGCATATTCAGGTGCAAGCCTATTCAAGAGTGGAATGCAAAAGAAATACAGAGCAGGATTGATGATTACCAGAGGGAATTCAGGAGCCAGGGACATTCTAGTGTGAATTTACGGAGCCACACAACTGCAGTGTTCAGAGGTGAGCATATGTACCCCAAGTCAGAGTCGGCTGCTGTTCCAATCCAAGCATTCTGTTCTTTACCTGATGCTCAGGTATCCCACCAGCCAGAGCCTACATCAGCGCCAAGTCAGGCACAGCGTCAGCCCTCCTCCAGCTCAACTCCGGCCCCAGCGATATCTCAACACACACAACAGGCTGAGAGTCAGTTGCTCACTCGTATGATGGAAATGATGCTGCCCAGACACAACACGAGGGAAACTAGCAGACCCGTATTCGGAGGGAGGCAGTGCGGGTCCTTATTGTAACTCCCAAGCCTTTGAAGATTGTGAGTCTGAGAATGCATATCTTTTAGCCAAAGGAAATTGTGATAGTTTACTGCCTTTACAACGCCAATGGGCCTTTTCGAATACAATCGTTTACCCCAAGGCCTCTGCAACAGTCCTGGCAGCTTCATGCGTATGATGACCAACATATTTGGGGACGAAAACTTTCTTAGTCTCCTGTGTTATCTGGACGACTTGATTGTCTCCGGACCAGATGAGAAAATTGCTCTTGATCGTTTAGAAATGGTGTTTGGCAGACTTCGCGCATACAATCTTAAGCTGGCTCCAAAAAAATGTCACCTGATGAGGAAATCAGTGAAATTCCTTGGGCATATGATTGATCAGATGGGTGTATCCACGGACTCAAGCAAAGTCGAAAGCATCTCCAAGATAAGTAGTTTGGATTTGATGGAGCAACTCCTTCTCAGAAGAAAATAAGATCGTTCCTGGGAATGGTGAATTACTACCAGCACTTTATTCCAAACTTTTCTGCCATAGCCAAGCCTCTCTTTAGTCTTCTGAAGGGTCAGAAAGCAAGAGCGGAAATTCTACGGAAGCTGAATCATGGTCACCAGAATAGGAACCTGAAACCCAGTGACTGGACACAAGCGCAGGATCAGGCTGTTGAGAGGTTGAAAACATCACTGGTCGAGAGCGTTGTCCTTGCCCATCCAGATTTTGATTGCCCTTTCATACTGGCAACGGATGCCTCCTTAGATGGTATTGGAGCTGTGCTCTCGCAGGTCCCGGAGCGGGAGACAAAAGCCAGGCCTGTAGCCTTCGCTAGTAAGTCCCTTTCTCGGTCGCAGCAAAATTATCCAGCACATCGTTTGGAGTTTTTGGCCTTGAAATGGTCAATATGTGATAAATTCAGTCATTGGCTCAAAGGACATGAATTCACTGTCTTGACTGACAATAATACTTTGGCCCATATACTTACAAAACCCAAACTTGATTGCTGCGAACAACGTTGGGTGACTAAATTGGCTAGCTACAACTTTGACATAAAGTACGTGCCTGGCCCCCAAAACATAGTCGCTGACGCCCTGAGCCGGGTTCCATTTGTCAAAACTGATGTCACGGAGAGACTGTTCAAGGAGCCATATGGGGCACTTCTGTCTGGTTCCAGAGGGATGTCTGCAGATTCAGTGCAGGATGCCTTCAGACGTTCATGTGATACAGACAGGAGGCAGAGTGTCCTTAATCTAGGCCAGTCATGCGAATCTAACATCCAGCAAAACAAAGACCTTCTGACTGTGCCGAATGCAGATGTCTCCGCTATATTGAACTCGCATGTTGAGTGGAACATCGGTGCCAGGGCACGAGCAATGTCTGTCATTGACCACTTACCTCATATCATGTCCATAGGGAAGGACACGTTGCCAGCATATACAGAACAGGAGCTGCGTGAAAAACAACTCGCAGACAAGACTTTGTCAAGAGTTTTGTATTATGTTGAGCATCAGCGTAGGCCTTCTAGAAGAGAAAGGGCAAAGGAATCAATGGCTGTTATTCGATATCTGAAGCACTGGGAGAAACTAGTTGTCAGAAATGGTATCTTGTACAGAGTGTCTCGTGATCAACTATCAAGAATAAAACGCTATCAGTTTGTTGTCCCAGAGTCTTTGGTGAGTGTGATCTTAAGAGGAATCCATGACGATGGTGGTCACCAGGGTCAGTCGCGGAGTATTAGCCTCGCAAGGCAGCACTTCTTTTGGCTGAACATGGATCGAAACGTGAGGAACTATGTGCATCTATGCCATCGCTGCACTGTGAGCAAAACAGCAGATCCTTCTGGTAGAGCTCCCCTGGAGAACATTTCGACATGTAGACCATTAGAGCTTGTCTGCATAGACTTCTGGTCCGCAGAAGATTCCACAAACAAGGCTTTTGACGTCTTGGTAGTGACTGATCATTTTACGAGGCTAGCACAAGCCTTTGTGTGTAGAGATCAGTCTGCCAAACAGGTTGCCATGGTCCTATGGGACAAGTATTTTTGCATTTACGGCCTCCCGGAACGAATCCATAGTGATCAGGGTCCAAGCTTTGAAAGTAAATTGATCCGGGAGCTTCTGAGGGTCTCTGGGGTGAACAAGTCGCACACAACACCGTATCACCCGATGGGTAATGGAAGTGTGGAGCGCTTTAATAGAACCCTTGGAAATATGATACGAGCTTTATCACCAGATGTGAAGAGAGACTGGCCAAGACGGCTACAGACACTGACGTTTCTGTATAATTGTACAACCCATGAAACGACAGGTTATGCTCCTTTTTATTTGATGTTTGGGCGTGTGCCCCGCCTGCCCATTGACATCCTTTTCCGTTCAGTTTTGAACAACTCAGCTGTAACCTGCTGTGATAAGTTTGTGATTACTCTGGTCAAAGATCTGAAAGAAGCATTACAGATTGCACAAGAACATGCAACAAAAGAGCAGAAAAGACATGCTGAGTTGTATAACCGAAGGGTGAAAGGACTGGACATCTAGCAGCGTTGCAGTGGATGGCTCTGAGATGATGAGAGACAATGCATTATCCACATGTGACAATGTTGGCGTTGACTGTGAGAATGATTCATTGTCAGTTCAGGAATCTGACAACAGGATCAGAACTATTAGTTGGGTTTCAGAGCTGCCTGAAAGGTGCATCCAAGATGAGTCTGATCAGTCTCTAAGTGGAGTTGTGACTGATCCCTCAACTAAGATTGATCCTGCTGCACCAGAAAGTCACATATCTGAAATGTCAAGAGATACAAGAATGCCTGTTTCTGGTGACGATGCAAGTGGCAGTTCAGATTCGCATGACTCAGATTCTGAGACAGTCCTGTCTGCTCAGCCGCACTCACAGGCTCCTGTCAACACACATGTAGCTGACACTGAATGTACCGCAAAGTTCTAGTTCAGTAACACAGGTCAGGTCACGTTTTGGTCGCATCATTAGACCTGTTGACAGATTAATACATGTAATGTCAACTCAGGCCATGGTTCAAGACACAAAACACAACGTTCAGTCTGTTTATAAGTCAGTGCTTAGAGCTTTCTCTGCTTAGAAGTCATTTGGTTTCATGTCTCTTAACATATTGGTTAAAATGTGTTTTAGTAGTCCATTTCGTATCTAGAAAATAATAGTTGAGAAAGCACATACCTGATGAAAGGGGATGCCTTCAAATCCTGGTGGGATTCTACATCATCTTTTCTTTTTGTTTTGAGTATTGTAACAGAAGACTGATTATGGAAGGATATTGTGGAATGTTTGTAGATGTTCTATGAGTGTTTGGACTGAAGAAGATGGCACATGATCTTGGTAAGCAATTTGACAACATTGTAGTAAATATTTTGGTGCATCTAAAATAACGCTCCTTAAGATACCATTAGACAAGCTAATCCAACACAAATTAGAGCATAAGTCACCAAAATTAAGTATTTGAAACTCATAATTCAATACTAAATTAGGGGACAAACTGCAAAAAGGTCCCCCCCCTTCCACTATAGGCTGGATACGGGCCTGTGGAGAACACCTGGAAAAGGCACCAGAAGATCCATTCATGGCATTTTGTATGGGAGTAAATGAATGCAGTTTAATGCATTGTACTTTGACTAAGGCCGGGCATACACTGTGATTTCAGCAATGTTTTTGTTAAATACCAACTCTCACTGTACGAGTAAATCGCATGCAATTTCAAGCCAAAGCTCAGGATTTATGTGAGTCCGTTCGTCGAGATGCATCTTGACTTCTCACACTATACGGGTGAAATAAACACATGGGATGTCGCCATGGTTTCGCTTCTGTTTCACGCAGGCGCAGTGAGGGAAGAAACACTGCGCTTAGGGCAGTCGGTTCGTAGCTCTGCTTCAACTGTGCGATACCCTCATGAGGAGTGACCAAAATGTTATTTCTTCACATTTTCCTGCTACTATTGTGTTTCCACAGCTCCTGATTAGTTCACACCTGTTCTCTGTTCCTTTGTATTTAAGCCTCAGTTGTACTCTTTTGTCCATTATTATCTTTGTTTTAGTTGCAAAGCTGTCACGATATCCTGTGCCTTTGTTCTGTTTTGGATAGCACTTCTTTGTAAATAAAAGTTAAAAGCTGAAAAAATCCTCCACCTCTCCTTTCTTCGTGACAGTTGTGAATTTCAGTTTATTCTAACTTAGCTGAAAAAATCCTCCACCTCTCCTTTCTTCGTGACAGTTGTGAATTTCAGTTTATCCTTGATTCTAACTTCTTTTGCCTCAATGTAACTAACAATAAAAGGTTTTCATTTAAAGATGATTCCACTTAATGTAAATAATATAGTTATACATAAATAACATTGAGTATTTGTATTTGCTTTTTGTAACAGTATTTAATAAGGATCGATAAATAAATACTACTACAAAAAAAAAGAAGAAAAAAAAAAGGAAATGTAATGTGTTATGATTTATTTTATTTTACTTGCACAACACAGACTGATGCACACAGATGCAGAATGCCAAAGTTGCACCTTGGTTCAATTCACTGTTTGTGGCAGATATTAATGAAATACGTTGTAAAATCTAATTTCAGGCCAGTTGGAAATATTTTGTCTGTTCCTCTTTTGCAAGATGATACTTTTATATTCTGTGGATATGATTAGTTAGTAACTTTTATATACTAACTTTTAATTGTATTTAACCAGGAATAAAAACTCATTGAGTTTTTGAATATGATTGAAATTAGACTTTACTGAAGAAATGCAGGAAAGTTTGGGTAATTTGCAATTCCAATGGCTTTGCAGATATCAGGTACATTGTCTTTATGTGTTTTTATGACTATAAACATATTGTTTTAGCAGTGGATGTCAGCTGATATTTTGCTTACACTGCTGTGTTTTGATTTTAAAATGGTTTCCAGTGCTGTGTAATAAAACATGTTTGTTGTGACACGTGCACTAAAGACAAAGGAAAATGCTGGAAGGTTGCGGACCTACAGTCTCTGCGACCTGGTGAAGTCCAGCAACATCTGCTGCATAACCGTCCTGCTGTGCCTGGTCTGGTGAGAGAGCTTTATTGGCCAGACATTAACCGGTTCAACACATGGATCACTGCATATATAAGTAGTCCATTAAATCTTCATAGTGTAACCATACAGATTTGTGTATCGTTAGAGCATATGCATGTTCAGTGAATTATATTTAGTCATTCAGTAGAACTGAACATGTTGTTAATGATTGGACATACATGTTTGTTTGTTTTTTGTATAAGAAAATGTAGTGTAACAGCCAATATTTGTTTTTGTGGTAAGACTGAGATGGTTATTGTTTTTTTAGTAATGCGGGAAGTCAATAATAATTTTCTAAACCCGCTGCTCATGCTCCTCTTTCTTCTTTTAGGTTTTCCGTTTCAGTTGGATACTGTGCCTTGTCTCTGAACATGTCCAGTCTGCATGGGAACATCTACCTGAACTGCCTCTGGTCAGCAGCTGTGGAAGTGCCTGTCCTCATCATGGCCTGGCTGATGCTCCGCCGCTGGCCTAGACGTCTCTGCTTGTCTTCCACCCTGTCTTTAAGAGGACTGGTTCTTCTCTTCATACAACTCATACCACAACGTGAGGAATTACTGCTTCTTTAACTGTAACATTTATGACAATATAATAACAAATATATTAAATGATTATTAAAATATTGGGGCTGCAATTGATTAAAATATTTAATCTAATTAATTTTATGATCTGCTTATTAATTAATCAAGTTAATTGCAAATTAACCACACATTGTTTTGGGCTGAGAAATTACCCTCCAAAAATAAAGTCAGTATTGTGTTAAATGAGAAAAGTAGCAAAAAAGCAGCTTTAGACAGAAATATTTTGAATATTATGATTAAACATACACACATTACACATATTACACAAATGAATAAAAAAAATTTCACTGTAAATTCACTGTAAACTAACCATTATTGTACTACAGTATATATTTTTAAACAATAAAAAGTGAAAAAAAAAAAACATTCTGATTGAGATTCTAAAAGTGTTACACTGCATATATGAGCAGTGTTTAAGCCAAGGGTGTCAAATTCAGTTCCTAGACAGCCATTGTCCTGCAGAGTTCAGCTCCAACCCTAATTAATCACACCTGTGACTTCCAGTGAGCTACTATAGACAGTGGCCCTCCAGGACCCGAGTTTGACACATGTGAACTATAAGGCTTGAAGATAAAGATTTGTTTGTTTTGTTTTGGGAAAAGTGCTATATCCAGGAAGCCCCCTCAGGGCTGGATGTTCATGTTCCCCTCAGGTGGATCCAGATCACCTGAGAAGAGATGATGCCAACCCCTCAGAGGACCTCAGATGATGCCAACCCTGAAACAACATACAGAACTACCACATTTAACTATAAGTTTGATTGCATCATATAATCATTGCTGTTAATAGTGTTCATTGTCTGTTTTATTACGTCTTAAATTGATTTTTCCGTACATTTCTGCCATATGTACATTAACTGACAGTCACCACTGATAAGCTACCACTAAATATTGTAGAAACTTAATTTGCTGTAAAGTTGCTTTGCAATGATTTGTATCGTGAAAAGTGCTGTACAAATAAACTTGACTTGAAACTTGACTTGACTATACAAATACATTTGACTTGACTTTACCAGCCAGATGACAAGGAACACTTTGGAAATCCCTGCAGTCAATTGTTGATGGACTAACCATGATGCTTAGAGTTTAATCATTAGGCCCTTTCATACTTACTCTGTCTGCAATGCGTATGCGGTGTGTGTTTTCTCTGTGCCATGTTAACAGGTTAGACGCACATGTGTCAGAGTTCGGTCCTGGAGAGTCACTGTCCTGCAGATTGTAGCTCAACCAGCTCCAAAAACACCTGCCTTAGACACATTTAGCTGATTAGAGCTGTACGATAATGTAGTTTACATTTTGTGGTGATACAAGCAGTTATTTATTTGGTATATAGCATATATCATATATTTATTAATCCTATCCTAGGTTTTGACGATAAAATTGGGCTGTTATGATTGTATTTCTTACTTTTAGTAGGTACTCTGACTGCTGTATATTGAACCAGATGAACCTTGTTTACAGTATATACAAATACATATATTTACATGTGATTTGACAGTAATTGATATTTTTTAAATAAATATTTTTTAAATAAATATCAAAAGTGTGCATCAAACCTGACACCTACTGTAGATGAGCACTTTACAGTTGGTTTCATGACTGTAAGTCATTCTCTGCAAATCCTATTGAGGTAAGGAACGTGTATACCAATGTCGTATGTAACTTTAAATATAAATAAATAATCACTTTTATTAAGATAAATTATGTTTGTAATTGCTCTGCACACTCTAAAACAGTGTTGCTTTTTTATTGTACCGTTTTATGTATCATTCTAAACTTTTAATTTATACTGAATTTTTTTAATTTATATTTCTTATGTTGTTTTATGTGAAGGTTTGAGAATGTGGGATACCAACAAAATGTTGTTGTTTTGCACAGCAGTACAATGACAATAAAATCTCTTAAACTCTTAGAGACGGTCCATAAATTTGAATGTCCAGCAACAAGCCAAATTTATGCCAGTGAATCAGACTTGTACTGCTGTGAATCAGTGAATCAGACGCCGTTGAACATTCAAGACTCGATGATGATGATGCTGTGAGTGGAGGATCACTTAAGTTGTTTCAGCTGCATGTTTCTATTTCTGGAAAATCATTGTCACTGCACAATAATTTGACAATGCAAATAAATAAAAAATAACTTACAACTCTCCAGCTATTGAGCTCAACACTCAACCTCAGTCAAGTTATATTGTGTCGACTAGTGGGACTAACTAAACTAAACTCACAGCTCTGGTCTTTGAATATATTGTACTGCATACAGCTGTTATCATGGTAGTAGGGGTAGTGTCACGCCCCTGGACTGTTTTGCATTTAAGTTCGAGTCTGTGCTGTTTGTCCTTGTCCGAGATTGAACGTCAACCCCTGTGTTTCCTGTGTTCCCGTCTGCCAACTGTTACTTCCTGGATATTTTGAATTAAAAGACTATTGTTGTTCGTGTACTCCTGTTCTCCTCGTTCCTCGCTCCGCGCCATAGGCTAAGTGTGACAGGTAGATGATATGACCAGAATCTCATATCACGATATGAGTAATTTTATTTCATGATAATGATATATATATATATATATATATATACACACAGTGGGTACGGAAATGGGGTGCTGTGTGTACATTAATGAGGAAAAAAAATTAACTTAAATGATTTTAGCAAATGGCTGCAATATAACAGAGTGAAAAATTTAAGGGGCTCTGAATACTTTCCGTACCCACTGTATATATATATATATATATATATATGTATATATCGTGATATCATTATTTGTTCTTTAAATTAAGTTTTTATTTTATCAAATATTTTGATACCTTTTAAATTTTACAATTCTTACCACTATTTTCAATATAATTTAAAAAATCTAATACTTCACTAAAAATACAACTCAAGCTTACTGAAGACAAATAAACAGTGATAAAGAAAGAGCAAAGAAAACAAACTACAATAGAAAAAATACACTGGTAAGATCAATATATGTTATCGCCTTATTTATGTGGTGAAATGTTGTGTAATAAGTGGTATGAGTTATTCTGCGATAACTACCGGCTGGATGTACATTATCCCTTACTTATTGTTTTCATTGTTGACCGTAACCTTGTATTGTAATAAATGATAACCATTTTCATTTTCGTATTCCAGTTAAGGATGCAGGAATTTTCATGACTGATTCCAATTGCCGATTTTTTCACAACCAAATAGGCTGATTCCCATACTGGTTGCGGATTTATTTAGTTTTTATTGTTTTTATTATTTATTATTTTTTTAATTTATTAATCGTTTATTTTGCTTTGTTACTGGCCAAACTGACCTTAAACAAACAAAAATATCTGCAACATGAAGCAACTGCACAAAACAAAACCGAAGAAGGGCTTAATGAAAATGCAAATTCACTATTTTTGACAGCATGTTGCACTTATAGAAGATCAGCAATATAGTGTTTCCTTGGTTACTGCTGTTCACAAGCAGCACTGCACTTATTTAACACTCCTTTAATATGTATTTAACGGAGGTAAGAGAAAAAGAAAATGCCATCAAAACTTTTCTGAAGACAGTTCTCCTCAGAAATACATTCATATTAACCCCCACCCCAATTCAATATTTATGGTTCCCTTTCGAGCGTTCACTTACATTGCGAAGCATTCGCAGTGGGAACTCCTGCCCTTGTCTGAAATCCTGAAACCTTATAGAGAATCAAGAGTCAAGAGGCATTTATTTATCATTTGCATAGTTAACACTGGGGAAAACTGGGCATTGAAATGCTTGTGACGAGGCTCAGACATACAGTGACAATAACAGGACCATACAAAAAAACACAGATATAGACGTACATGGAGGGCACTGAGATATTGAGTGACTTTAGTGACCATAGGCAGAACAATAACACAGACAGAGCATTAAATACAAATTAGTGGCAGTAACAGATACAATAGGGGTAGACAGTGTTAAGAGTTTTAAGTAGTCCTGAGGTACTGATATAAGAATATTGGGGGTAGAGCAGTGTCCAAAATGTCATTGTAGAGTGTCGCAGAGCTACATGAAAGAAAATTAAAGTGGCAGTGCAAGTACAATAAATAATAAACTTAAGAGCAGCATGTATTCCGGTTTTAGATGAAGGATAGCTGGCTGTTAAGCAGTCTGATGGCTTGAAGATAGAAGCTGTTCTTCAGTCTGGTTGTCCATGATCGGATAGATAGTAAGCGTCTGCCAGATGGCAGTGTGGCAAACAGGTGATGAGCAGGGTGAGTGCAGTCCTTGATGATGCTGCGGGCCTTTCTCAAGCAGCGAGTTTGATAGATGTCCTGTAGTGCTGGGAGTTTATGTCCAATGATGAGCTCTGCTGTTCTCACCACTCTCTGAAGAGCTTTGCGGTCGAAAGAAGAGCAGTTGCCGTACCATACAGTGATGCAGCCGGTCAGAATGCTCTCTATAGTGCAACGGTAGAAATCTGACATGATGTTAGAGGAGATAATTATAGGAATTTATTATTATAGGATAATGTCAGTACAATAAACTGGCCAATTGTCTCTAATTATGCAAATCGCATGCAAATACTGGCAAGCCTGTGGGCAGTATACAATTAGGTGAGAGCGACAATTGCCTCAGAATGGGCCTGGCCCACGCTGAGGCGGCGCTCTCTGAGTCCGACTGCATGCACTGCGCTGACTTGCTGGTGCACGTTTTGAGGACTCGGTGGAGCAACGCTCGTGGCCTGGGGCGAGGCCCACTGCTACCAGCGAGCCGCTGGACGGTGACAACTCCGTCAGGGGCCGTCACCCCTTTAGCCAGTCCTTTTCTCTGACGAGAGCCTTGGACCCTTTTGTGACGACGCCGCGGTGGGCAGATCCGGCCAGTGACAGATCCGTCAACTGTCCTGAGTGTCACACTGGCCCAGGGCCATCGGGCTGTCCTTAATGTCAAGCCCTGGTTGATACCGTTTCTTACAGATAATATCATGATCAACACTGCATTTGTGTTAACGAATGTTGTATCCTTTCAGGAATAACCTGCCCGCACTGTTTATGGGCCGTTTTTGATTACTGTCAGTTTAAGTGCCTGCAATGCAGTGTTGCCAGATATTGCTACGAAAAAACAAACAAAAAAATCTTGTCCAAATCTTGAGTTTTGGAAACAATATAAAGATATCGCTGAGTGACCCTAACCTGCAACCTCCAAATTTATTCACTTCCTAAACTGTCACAAAAGTGGAAAAAACAAATCCATAGACGCTTATAATACAGAGTATCTGCAGGATTTTTAAGCTCAAATTTTAGACTTTTTAAAACCTTTTTTAAGACCTGCACAAATAAAATTAAAACCATATGAGCGGGGTGGGGCAATACCTATGGTAATGTCATAGGGTGGAGGTAGGATTACTAGTGGCTCTATATTAGGCTTGTTTAGTACTACAAGTGTGTTGGACTACAAACCCCATGAGTCCAAGTACTAGAAAGAGGAAATCAAACTTTTTAGCCTTCCTCTTTGTGGTACCATGTGCTAAGCAGGAGGAGCTGTGTGGCATGTTTCAAGGCTGTGTGATAGATGAAACGACTAGTTGCCTTGTAAACAGTATGGAAGTAAATTGTGGAGGTAAGGGTTGTGACTCTCATGGTTATAGTTAGTGTGTTTAGTTTTAACGTGTGTTTGTTTGTTTATTTTTTATAGTGTGCTTACTGGAGATATACTGATGGGTGCCTCAAAGAATTAAGTAGATTTATTCAATAACACAGGTATTGATTTTAATTGAATTATTGGAGTATGTGAAATTTGTTTTTAAGCTTTTCTATTGTAAGTTGTGTTATGTTTTATTGTGTTAAGTGTTTTTAACTCCAATATTTTAAAGGGGCAATCATGAATTGTATTTTCTTTGTTTTTACAGATGACGCATGATTGCGGTTTACTTTTATTGAAAATATTGGTGGCTTGATGTTGGGTCGTAAGATATGACTTTAAATGTTACATTGTGAAGATACTAAATTGTGCAAAATGTTAATCTTAACAGTCAATTTACAAATAATGCATTCAGATTTGTGGAACTCAATGCACTGAATCTCCACAAATTAGTGTCGTTACTATGACAGCCAATTTGAATGTGACAAGCAACTGGTGTCTGAAAATAATTATATATATATATATAATTTGGTGGGGGCAATAGGGATTTCGCCTAGGGCGTCAAATTGGCTAGAAACGGCCCTGGTTCGATCCTTCGCTGGCTGTGCTGATTTAAATCTAGCGGTTCTTTTGTGTTTGTGTCGCAAGTTCAGTGACGCAGGTAGTGACGATTCTCTCCGGCCAATCCGTGATCAGCAGAGTTTACACGTCACGTTTTGGTAACGGTACGGTTCGCTTGGAACCCCAACCGAAGTGGTACTAAAAAAAGTACCAGGTACTAGGTACTGTACCCAGTGGAAAACCCCCCAAAAGTGAACCGTACCTAGCCGTACCGTGCCGTACCATGCAGTGGAAAAGCGCCATAGCAGGCCATGGGCAGGCTCCTCCGGAGCCGACCACTCGAGGCCCAGATCCTCTACCGCCTTTGACAGGACGCGGATGAGTTCGGCGTCCGTTTCGGCCTCAGAGTTTGAGAATGGGGAAGGACTTCGGGCTCCCCGCCGGAACCTCCCCACTCTTCTGCACCGCACTCACTGTGCCCGTCCATCTCATGCAAGGGAGCTGAAATTTTCTCTTTAGGAAATTCACTCTCAGTCTTGCTCTTCAAGAGCCGGATGGCCGCAGGAAATCCTCACTCCAGGGGCGTCTTCAACCCTTTTCAACCAACCGTTTTCCCCTTGGCATCTCACGCAACGGGAGAGACCGTTCGGAAGGGAACTGACCTTTTTAAAAATCAGTTTGTACATTTTATTTCAATGGTAATTGAAAGTGCATCACATATAAAAAAGTGCATCGCATAATAAAGAGAAATATAAATAAATACAAAATGATTATTTGGTCATAAAGATTTTAGAAACTGTAGTCAAGAGTCAAGAGGCATTTATTTATTTATCATTTGCATAGTTAACACTGGGGAAAACTGGGCATTGAAATGCTTGTGACGAGGCTCAGACATACAGTGACAATAACAGGACCATACAAAAAAACATACAGATATAGACGTATGTGGAGGGCACTGAGATATTGAGTGACTTCAGTGACCATAGGCAGAACAATAACACAGACAGAGCATTAAATACAAATAAGTGGCAGTAACAGATACAATAAGGGTAGACGACAGTGTTAAGAGTTTTAAGTAGTCCTGAGGTACTGATATAAGAATATTGGGGGTAGAGCAGTGTCCAAAATGTCATTGTAGAGTGTCGCAGAGCTACACGAAAGAAAATTAAAGTGGCAGTGCAAGTACAATAAATAATAAACTTAAGAGCAGCATGTATTCCGGTTTTAGATGAAGGATAGCTGGCTGTTAAGCAGTCTGATGGCTTGAAGATAGAAGCTGTTCTTCAGTCTGGTTGTCCATGATCGGATAGATAGTAAGCGTCTGCCAGATGGCAGTGTGGCAAACAGGTGATGAGCAGGGTGAGTGCAGTCCTTGATGATGCTGCGGGCCTTTCTCAAGCAGCGAGTTTGATAGATGTCCTGTAGTGCTGGGAGTTTATGTCCAATGATGAGCTCTGCTGTTCTCACCACTCTCTGAAGAGCTTTGCGGTCGAAAGAAGAGCAGTTGCCGTACCATACAGTGATGCAGCCGGTCAGAATGCTCTCTATAGTGCAACGGTAGAAATCTGACATGATGTTAGAGGAGATAATTATAGGAATTTATTATTATAGGATAATGTCAGTACAATAAACTGGCCAATTGTCTCTAATTATGCAAATCGCATGCAAATACTGGCAAGCCTGTGGGCAGTATACAATTAGGTGAGAGCGACAATTGCCTCAGAATGGGCCTGGCCCACGCTGAGGCGGCGCTCTCTGAGTCCGACTGCATGCACTGCGCTGACTTGCTGGTGCACGTTTTGAGGACTCGGTGGAGCAACGCTCGTGGCCTGGGGCGAGGCCCACTGCTACCAGCGAGCCGCTGGACGGTGACAACTCCGTCAGGGGCCGTCACCCCTTTAGCCAGTCCTTTTCTCTGACGAGAGCCTTGGACCCTTTTGTGATGACGCAGCGGTGGGCTGATCCGGCCAGTGACAGATCCGTCAACTGTCCTGAGTGTCACACTGGCCCAGGGCCATCGGGCTGTCCTTAATGTCAAGCCCTGGTTGATACCGTTTCTTACAGATAATATCATGATCAACACTGCATTTGTGTTAACGAATGTGGTATCCTTTCAGGAATAACCTGCCCGCACTGTTTGTTTTTGATTTTTGATTACTGTCAGTTTAAGTGCCTGCGATGCAGTGTTGCCAGATATTGCTACGAAAAAAAAAAATCTTAAATCTTGTCCAAATCTTGAGTTTTGGAAACAATATAAAGATATCGCTGAGTGACCCTAACCTGCAACCTCCAAATTTATTCACTTCCTAAACTGTCACAAAAGTGGAAAAAACAAATCCATAGACGCTTATAATACAGAGTATCTGCAGGATTTTTAAGCTCAAATTTTAGACTTTTTAAAACCTTTTTTAAGACCTGCACAAATAAAATTAAAACCATATGAGCGGGGTGGGGCAATACCTATGGTAATGTCATAGGGTGGAGGTAGGATTACTAGTGGCTCTATATTAGGCTTGTTTAGTACTACAAGTGTGTTGGACTACAAACCCCATGAGTCCAAGTACTAGAAAGAGGAAATCAAACTTTTTAGCCTTCCTCTTTGTGGTACCATGTGCTAAGCAGGAGGAGCTGTGTGGCATGTTTCAAGGCTGTGTGATAGATGAAACGACTAGTTGCCTTGTGAACAGTATGGAAGTAAATTGTGGAGGTAAGGGTTGTGACTCTCATGGTTATATTTAGTGTGTTTAGTTTTAACGTGTGTTTGGTTGTTTGTTTATTTTTTATAGTGTGCTTACTGGAGATATACTGATGGGTGCCTCAGAGAATTTAGTAGATTTATTCAATAACACGGGTATTGATTTTAATTGAATTATTGGAGTATGTGAAATTTTCTTTTCTAAAAGAAAATGTTCTTTTCTATTGTAAGTTGTGTGTTATGTTTTATTGTGTTAAGTGTTTTTAATTCCAATATTTTAAAGGGGCAATCATGAATTGTATTTTCTTTGTTTTTACAGATGACGCATGATTGCCGTTTACTTTTATTGAAAATATTGGTGGCTTGATGTTGGGTCGTAAGATATGACTTTAAATGTTACATTGTGATGAAGTGGCTTGAATTTATTGAGATAGTGTTTTTGTTTTGTTTGAACCAACAAACAACAGTGGGGTTCCCATTGTCTTACACATGGTTGACTCTAAGGTGAAGGGGAGTAATTTTTAGTGGTTTAAGTCAAGTGAGTGTTGGGTTTTGACACTTGTAGTGGTATTTAATTTTGTGCTGTGATTGAGTCTATATTTGCAGAGGAATTGCCAGTCTATATGATTGGGGAACCCTATGGTCTGTAGTGGGTTTAACTTTGTTTTTGTTCCTTTTGTTTCTTTGCCACTTCTAATTACCTTTTGTGTTCAATAAATTTTGTTGTACTTGCAAGGAAACACACTGTAGTTGTTGCCCTTCTTTACATCTTCCCCATCACTTGTAAGGTCTGGGGAGGGTTACAAATGGCATAGTCGGCAGGGTGATTTGATGTTGGGCAGCACTGCAGTGTGTTAATGTGGACCTTGCTTTTATTTTATTTTTTTTTTTTACTGATAGCCACCATTTTTTGTAGGTATTTAAAAGGTATTTAAACGGCATAAGTAAACGGCAGTCGTGCAAGAAGAAAACACTGTAACTATGGAGCAGGAGTTGACAGAGTTGCGGGAACAGATACATAGTCTACGGGCTGCAAATGAACAATTAATGCAAGAACGTTCTGCATCCAGCCGTGACTCGCTTAACCAGCCTGTATCCAGCATTAATGCTCCTCCTTCTGTGCCTTTCACTAGAGTGATGTATGTTCCTCGGGAGCGGAAGTGTCGACGGTTCTGTGGGGACTTGGACTCTACTTTGAGCATAGAGGACTGGATTAAGGAGGCTGAAGCCTGCATCGGGGATGGCAGTTGGACTGTGTGAGAAAGGGTAGCATTCCTTTTAGATCATTTGGGAGGGGAAGCCAGAATGGAGATTAAACTCCGACCAACAGTTGAACGTCAAACTCCCGAACTCATCTTTAAGGTCTTAAGAAGCATGTATGGTGCAAAACAAACATTTTTGCAGTTGCAGAAGGGGTTTTATGATTGAAAACAGAGAGGGTGAATCCCTTATTGAATTCTCTTATGCACTTACCGTATTGGCCCGAATATAAGACGACCCTGATTATAAGACGACCCCCCTTTTTCCAGATGTACCTTTTGGAAAAAGGCTTTTTAAAAAACAAATCTGGTTTTTTCTCAGTAAAACACTTTGTCTTCAATTATTTTCATATTGCATATTTTTCCTATTTTAATTTTTGTTTTGAAAGTATGGTAAAAACTGGT
>NW_015558627.1:14506-16333 GCF_001515605.1 Sinocyclocheilus anshuiensis | reverse complement strand
AGTCAAGTGAGTGTTGGGTTTTGACACTTGTAGTGGTATTTAATTTTGTGCTGTGATTGAGTGTATTTTTTGCAGAGGAATTGCCATTCTATATGATTGGGGAACCCTATGGTCTGTAGTGAGTTTAACTTTGTTTGTTTTGTTCCTTTTGTTTCTTTGCCACTTCTAATGACCTTTTGTGTTAAATAAATTTTGTTGTACTTGCAAGGAAACACACTGTGGTTGTTGCCCTTCTTTACATCTTCCCCATCACTTGTAAGGTCTGGGGAGGGTTACAAATGGCATAGTCGGCAGGGTGATTTGATGTTGGGCAGCACTGCAGTGTGTTAATGTGGACCTTGCTTTTATTTTATTTTTTTTTTTTACTGATAGCCACCATTTTTTGTAGGTATTTAAAAGGTATTTAAACGGCATAAGTAAACGGCAGTCGTGCAAGAAGAAAACACTGTAACTATGGAGCAGGAGTTGACAGAGTTGCGGGAACAGATACATAGTCTACGGGCTGCAAATGAACAATTAATGCAAGAACGTTCTGCATCCAGCCGTGACTCGCTTAACCAGCCTGTATCCAGCATTAATGCTCCTCCTTCCGTGCCTTTCACTAGAGGGATGTATGTTCCTCGGGAGCGGAAGTGTCGACGGTTCTGTGGGGACTTGGACTCTACTTTGAGCATAGAGGACTGGATTGAGGAGGCTGAAGCCTGCATCGGGGATGGCAGTTGGACTGTGTGAGAAAGGGTAGCATTCCTTTTAGATCATTTGGGAGGGGAAGCCAGAATGGAGATTAAACTCCGACCAACAGTTGAACGTCAAACTCCCGAACTCATCTTTAAGGTCTTAAGAAGCATGTATGGTGCAAAACAAACATTTTTGCAGTTGCAGAAGGGGTTTTATGATTGAAAACAGAGAGGGTGAATCCCTTATTGAATTCTCTTATGCACTTACCGTATTGGCCCGAATATAAGACGACCCTGATTATAAGACGACCCCCCTTTTTCCAGATGTACCTTTTGGAAAAAGGCTTTTTAAAAAACAAATCTGGTTTTTTCTCAGTAAAACACTTTGTCTTCAATTATTTTCATATTGCATATTTTTCCTATTTTAATTTTTGTTTTGAAAGTATGGTAAAAACTGGTAAAATGTGCCAACAATCACATTTAAAACATTTACACTTTTTGATATACCATAAAATAAAAAAATAAAAAACAGGTAGCCCATCTGAATTAGGACATTTAGTCTATCCATCTAATAGTAGCCTACCAAAATCTTATTAACAGTAGAAGTTAAATCTTACTGTAGTCTTCAAATCTGGGTACTGTCTTACGTTTTAAAATCACAAAGGGAGTTTGGTCCCATCAGGCTAACGTGACAGTCACGACTCATGCAGCTGTAAGGTTTTCTTTTTCTTTTGTTTTTACTCGCGATCTTTACAACATGCATTACATTACGTATTTCATGGCACACTCGTTTTATGCGTATCTGGGGCCACCTATTGTTGTGGGTGTATTATTGACATGTAAAAGTCTAGACCCTGAATATAAGACAAGCGCGTTTTTTCAGATGTATTTCCAAGAAAAAAAAAATCGTATTATATTCGGGTCAATACGGTATATCTTTGATGGACTCTATTCTTGAAAGTAGTCCCGATGGTGTCCCGAATGCTGACCAAGTTCCCTTTCATGGGAACTTCGAACTGCGTCCTCTAGGGGTCGCTATGGGGAATGCCTCGTCGTGACCCGTGTCTGAAGCATACATTGAAAAACACCAACTCGTTGGCCGGCGACAGCCATGACGTCACTACCGGTGCGACTATAGTATAAATAGGCG
>NW_015558627.1:10838-14395 GCF_001515605.1 Sinocyclocheilus anshuiensis | reverse complement strand
TCACCAGTGAGGGTTATTATGAGTATGGTGCTTTCTTTCGAGCGTTAATCCTCTCTGAGGAGTTGGATACCTCGCTCCATGGGCTGACCTCGTGTTAGTTTGAGCAGTGCTCCCCTTTTTTCATAGGGTTACCTGGAATGAGCAATGTTATCCTCTGAATTCGGAGTTCTTCTCTCACATGAGAAGTTGAGCTCTCTGTTTTTCCAGAGCACCTGGAACCAGCAGCACCAGGTGGATTAGGCCCTTCCTCTGCCTCCCTGATGCGCTGAGTGTTTGGCTAGCTTGCAGTATGCTTACCTTTCTGATTTTACAATCATGCTGCAGGTCGGTGGTTAATGTCAGCACAGAAACTGTATATTTAACTGCAAAAGCAAAGTTGGGTAGTTTGATTAATGTTGAGATGGTTAATCAATCTGACCAAGAAATTTCGTTTAAGGAAATTTTGCAAGGTATTGTCAGTGAAATAGTTACTCAGTGCCAGATGTCCACTTCTGTTTCAAACCACAGTGAGCTAGAAAAGGTCGAATTACTGGGGCTTTCAGAAGCAGAAAGGGAAATGGTTAAACATCTTTTGCATAAATATCAGGATGTTTTTGCTAAGGATGATGGTGACTTGGGCTGCACTACTTTGATAGAGCACCAGATTCCTTTGTTGGATGATGTCCCAGTGCGTCAGTGTCATCGCCGAATTCCACCTAGTCAGTTGGAGGCTGTGAAAGCCCACATTAAGCAGCTGTTGGAGAGTCAGGTCATTCGGGAGAGCTGTAGTCCGTATTCATCTCCCATTGTCCTGGTGAAGAAAAAGGATGGCTCCATGAGAATGTGTGTAGATTATCGCATGTTAAATGCAAGAACTCGGAATGATGCTTATCCACTTCCCAGGATTGAGGAGTCCTTAGATGCATTGACTGGGGCAAGATGGTTTTCTACGTTGGACTTCGCAAGTGGATACAATCAAGTCCCAGTGTCTGAAGTTGACCATCCAAAGACTGCCTTTTGTACTCCTTTTGGGCTCTTTGAATTTCTTCGTATGCCTTTTGGGCTTTGCAATGGGCCAAGCACTTTTCAACGGCTCATGGAGAAAATTTTTGGTGACCAAAGTTTTCAGTCCCACATCTTGATGATGTGATCACTTTTTTCAACAACAGTAGAACAGCATCTGCAGCGACTGGAACTGTTACGGAGTCTTTAAAGGCAGCAAAATCTCAAAGTTAAGCTTTTTTTTGCCCAGAAGTACGTTATTTGGGACATGTCGTTTCAGCTGCAGGAGTGCATACTGATCCGGAAAAGATAGCTGCAGTGGTAAATTGGAAACGGCTACAGACTCTTCAAGAACTTAGGTCCTTTTTAGGTTTTGCTAGTTATTATCGACGATTTGTGAAAGGGTTTTATGTATTGCAGAGCCGCTGAATGCTTTAGTAGCAGAAGTCATTCGGGTTCAGAAAAGCAAGCGGCCAAAGGTTAATTTGGGGATAGGTGGGTGGAAGCCTGTGAGAATGCGTTTCAGACCCTTAAGGTAGCTATGACCAGTGCCCCTGTGTGCTTGCTCATGCTGATTTTAGCAAACCGCTCATCTTGGATATAGATGCAAGCTTTCAAGGTTTGGGTGCCGTTTTGTCACAGGAGTACAAGGGCAAATGTCGACCAGTTGCTTATGCAAGTCGAGGGTTGAGGCCAGCAGAACGTAATATGCGAAACTATAGCAAAATGAAGTTGGAATTTGTGGCTCTAAAATGGGCCATAGCAGAAAGATTTCGAGAGTATCTGCTGGGCAATAAGTGTGCATTATATACGGATAACAACCCTCTTAGTCATTTGCAGACAGGAAAGCTGGGGGCACTGGAACAAAGGTGGGTAAATCAGTTTGCAGAGTTTGATTTAGACATCAAATACAAGCCTGGATGCAATAATGGCAATGCTGATGCCTTGTCTAGACAAAGCTCCCCCTCTTTGGTGGAGCTGGATTCGATTGCAGTTGTGCCCACAAATACGGCAGTCTGTTACTGATCAGGGTCAGGTCTCCAGGGTTAATAGTGTATCTGTCTTTCCTAGACCGTTGAAGAAAAATTTGGGTGCGTTGCAGGAAGCTGACCCTGTCATAGGGAGGTTCATGGTATTGTAAGAATTTAACTAATTGAATCTGTAATTAAATTAATTATTATTATTTAGCTCAGGTTTTGAGAGGAATCAAATCTAAAGATTCGAAGTCAACCTTATTAGAACTGATTTCAAATTTGATAGTTTACACTTTATCAACTGTTCGTCCAGCGAGACATTAACATCTGTGTATCTTAACAATTTGAATATTTGTAATTTCCCTGGCCACAGGTTAATACATGCTTTTGATAGGTTATAAGCTACGAGCTAGGAAACGTGATCTGGGCAGAGTTTTAACTTTAAAAATTTCACAACACAAGACAATACTTCTTTATAAATGAAACAATTTATTGGCAATTCTAGATTAAACTAAGCTAAAACACACACACACACACACACACACACACATACAGTTCTGAAGAATGAGAGTTAACGGAGTTTGCATGAAGTTCCCAAAGTTGTAACACTCGTTTTTCCACGAGTTCTTTAAATTCAAACTGAGAGAATCACAAAGCAGAGATTTCTCTTACGTTTACTACTTTAAGATCAATTCAGCACCGATTTCAGCAGATAGGAGACTTTGTTCGTTACTTGCGTTTGTGATGAATTGCTTCCTTGTTGGCTGTTTGAGGGAATCCAGGGCTTCGGATTGGTTGCTGAGATGACGTCTGGATGACGTCCTTTTGGGAGAGCCCTCGGTGGTGATTGGTTGGTTTCCTGGTGACGCAGAGGCTTTGGCAGTTCTTCTGAGAGAGTTTAAGTTTGCAAGACTCTAGGCTTTCGAAGATCTCTGGCATTCACAAAGCTTCAACGGAGTGTTTGAGTTCTGGATGACCAATCGCTTGATGGTGCAGCCTGTGAGCGCAAGTTGGAGCGCGATTAACACAAAGGCCAAAAGGCCTCGGTTGGGAGAGCAAGCGGCGAAAAGGCGAAAGGCGATTGAATCCGTTTTGCATTGGGTTTTTGATCCGCTGCATAAGTCCGTCCCCAGATCGTTGTTCCAATCAGACATTATTTGCAAGGCTTAGCCACGCCCCGCACTGTTCTCTTGATCAGGCATGGGTCACATGTTTCCCTTGGGGAGTATTTCTGCAAGTTTTAATAACTTCTTATAAACAATATTATCACCAGAAAATGATGCCGGATACCAATTTTTCATTCACGCCAATGTTCGGCGAATAAAGCAAGCTTTCATTCAAACTCAAATATCGGGTAGTTTGCATACACATTAATACTTTTATCTACTAAAAGGGGTTATAAAACATTGACTAAACGTCATAGGTTACAATAAACACAACCAGCGTATATAAGACAACAAACATATTATTTGTGGATATAGTTGCCCTTGTTATACTTAACCTCCTGGGGTCGACAGTTCCGCCGGCTGAACTTTTTGCAGATTTGAATGATGACAGCGAAAAGAACTAAAATGCTCCTTCATACTTGACCGTACATATATA
>NW_015558627.1:9592-10256 GCF_001515605.1 Sinocyclocheilus anshuiensis | reverse complement strand
GGGAACTGGAACAAAGGTGGGTAAATCAGTTTGCAGAGTTTGATTTAGACATCAAATACAAGCCTGGATGCAATAATGGCAATGCTGATGCCTTGTCTAGACAAAGCTCCCCCTCTTTGGTGGAGCTGGATTCGATTGCAGTTGTGCCCACAAATACGGCAGTCTGTTACTGATCAGGGTCAGGTGTTAATAGTTAATAGTGTATCTGTCTTTCCTAGACCGTTGAAGAAAAATTTGGGTGCGTTGCAGGAAGTGTCATAGGGCATAGGGAGGTTCATGGTATTGTAAGAATTTAACTAATTGAATCTGTAATTAAATTAATTATGAAGATTCGAAGTCAACCTGATTAGAACTGATTTCAAATTTGATAGTTTACACTTTATCAACTGTTCGTCCAGTGAGACGTTAACGTCTGTGTATCTTAACAATTTGAATATTTGTATTTTCCCTGGCCACAGGTTAATACATGCTTTTGATAGGTTATAAGCTACGAGCTAGGAAACGTGATCTGGGCAGAGTTTTAACTTTAAAAATTTCACAACACAAGACAATACTTCTTTATAAATGAAACAATTTATTGGCAATTCTAGATTAAACTAAGCTAAAACACACACACACACACACACACACACACACACACATACAGTTCTGAAGAATGAGAGTT
>NW_015558627.1:1384-9189 GCF_001515605.1 Sinocyclocheilus anshuiensis | reverse complement strand
GCTTTGGCAGTTCTTCTGAGAGAGTTTAAGTTTGCAAGACTTTAGGCTTTCAAAGATCTCTGGCATTCACGAAGCTTCAACGGAGTGTTTGAGTTCTTGATGACCGATCGCTTGATGGTGCAGCTTGTGAGCGCAAGTTGGAGCGCGCTTAACACAAAGGCGAAAGGCGCTTGAATCCGTTTTGCATTGGGTTTTTGATCTGCTGCATAAGTCCGCCCCCCAGATCGTTGTTGCAATCAGACATTACTTGCAAGGCTTAGCCACGCCCCGCACTGTTCCCTGATTAGGCATGGGTCACATGTTTCCCGTGGGGAGTATTTCTGCAAGTTTTAATAACTTCTTATAAACAATATTATCACCAGAAAATGATGCCGGATACCAATTTTTTCATTCACGCCAATGTTCGGCAAATAAAGCAAGCTTGGAATATAGTTGCCCTTTTATACTTTTAATGATTGTCTTTTGAAATTGTCTGTTGTAAGTTTTATGTCCCTTTGTCTGACCGAAGAGAAGCGCACGTTTTCCTGGAATTTAGAGAAAGGGGAGCACAGAGAAAACCCTGAGGTCAGGGAGGTTGTAAAAAAGGTCCTGGTCATAGACCTGCTATTCTTCTCATTTGGATGTGGAGATATAAAATAGTCTCTTTTGTTGATGGGATTATTAATTTATGTGTTAAATCGTCATGGGTATCACGCATCTGGTCCCTGAAAGCCCGTAAAACAAAGATAGTTTGTATTCTCCGGGTGAGTTAGGGTCTTAGCACTGCTTTTCTTTGAGTCTCTTGAGAAGATAAGCCAAAGGGGACAGGAACTGCTGAGACACTGAACTGACCCTGTATTAGTTTTACGACCGCAGATGGCTGCGTAGGATACTCTTCAGTTTGTTTCTATGGAATGTGGTTGTTTCATGTTTGACTCCATAGTTTAAATGTTTCTGTTTGAAGACAGAAATCCTACAGTATACTGGGACCGTAAGCAGCCACCAACATCACAAGAATGCTCTCTCGAACAGCCAGAGGTCTTGGAGCTAGTTCGTCAGTGGGAGAAGTTTGAGAAGGTAGATGGTGTTTTGTACCGACGATTTTGGCCACAAGCGGGTCATAAGGAAATCCGACAGATAGTGTTACCATCTGCCCTTAGAGAGGAGGTTCTTACCTGCCTTCATGATGACCATGGTCATCAGGGGATGGAGCGGACTGCAAGGCTAGTAAGGACATGTTGTTATTGGCCAGGAATGTATAGGTATGTTGAGGACTGGTGTAGGAAATGTCAGCGCTGTACCCTCTCGAATGTGGTTAGACCGAAGGTGCGTACATTCATGGGGCATTTGATGGCTGACAGACCACTAGATATTTTAGCAATCGATTTCACATTATAGGAACCATCAACTAGTGGAATGGAAAATGTATTAATCATGACAGATGTGTTTTCTAAATTTACCCAGGCAATCCTTACTAAAGATCAGAAGGCTAAAACAGTGACCCGGGTATTAGTGGAACGATGGTTTTATTTGTTCGGTGTCCCACGACAGTTACTTTCAGACCAGGGAAGGTGCTTTGAGAGCCGCCTGATTCAAGAACTCTGTGAAATGTATGGTGTTGCAAAGACTCATACTACACCATATCGGCCTCAGGGGAATGGTCAGTGTGAGCAGTTCAATAGAATGATGCATGACCTGCTGCGCACACTCCCTGCTGAAAAAAAAAAATAAAGAGATTGGCCATCTTGTCACGGGTAGTTTTTGCATATAATACCACAGAGCACCAGTCTACAGGCTATTTTCCGTATGTCCTGATGTTTGGACAAGAACCACACTTACCAGTAGATTTTTTGCTAGGACTGGATGACTATGGCCCAACGAATGTGGACTGGATGGCTGACCACCGAAATAATTTGGAAAGGATTTTTAATAATGCCCGAGCCAGTCTTCAGAAGGCTGCAGCTCAGCGTGCCCGTGTAAATGATGCTAAGGTGTCGCAGATGTCCTTAAGGGAAGACCAGCTGGTATATCAAAAAGCACAGGACCATAAAGGCAGAAGGAAAATCCAGGATGCCTGGGACCCAACCACTTACCGAATTGTTCGATGTCCTGATGGTCAAGGGTCTGTATATTCTATTGTTCCAGTTGACGGTGGAAAAGTGAGACAAATACACCATAGTGAGTTGCGACCAGTTTGTCCCATCAGATGGTCAAACAGAAAGTTCAGGACTATTCCCTTTGAGTGAGGATTCCGAGGAGCGGAGAAGGGATGATATGATAGTCATGGTGTCAAGTGAACCTGGTGTGCCTGCAGAGAATGAGTTATGCATGCCACTTCCAGTAAAAGAAGGTGATCCTGATGAGTTTACTTTACCACCATGTCAACAACAGGAACAGCCTGTGCAGCAACAGGTGGACCTAGTAATTCAACAACAGGAACAGCCTGTGCAGCGACAGGTGGACCTAGTAAGACATACAACCCGGTCCACAGCGGGGTAGCATACAAATCCACATAATCTTCCTCAGTCAGCAGTGTGTAGAGAAGTCCAGCCAAATGGTTATATCCCTCTCCCGATGATAGAGCTCTATCCAATGGTACACATACCCTGTTTTTTCGACCATGGTCATAGAAATTTGATCGACGGGACCTCTATTTAAATTTAGGGGGGTGTATTGTAATAGGGTGGAGGTAGGATTGGAAGTGGCTCTATCCCCTTGTCCAAATACCCACACTTGCGGTCTTGGCCACTTCAGAGCGCGTGCGCGCAACAGGAAGTAAGTGCGCAAGACTGTCCCAGGTCTTAAAAAATGCCAGAACGCAGTGCCCTTAATGCACACTAAACCCACACCATCTCGAATACCGCTCCGGAGCACTATTGTAGGCTTAGTGTATCCCATTATGCATCATGTTCTGGAAATAAATCAAGTTGATTTTAAAATGCTAAGTATTTAAAATTAAAATAAAGCTATGTAAACACTTGCATTTTTACAACACTACAAGTGTGTCCCATCAGGTAATGAAAACTTCGACACACACTTGTGGTCTTCATACTCACTTGAACACTTGGGCCAAATACAGGAAATACGTCATAAGTAGTCAAGTGGTCAAGTGCAAAGACCGCAAGTGTGGGTATTTGGACAAGACATATATTAGGCTTGTTTATTACAATCAACCAAAAATTATTCCGCCGCGCGCTCAATCCACTCAGCGTGCTTTGTTTATCAGCTCGCGCACATCAGCTATACAGGCATTAATATTGAATGTTTAACGTTATATTCATTGCATACATATACTTTGTAGTAGACATCCTTAACTCCATTCTGCTGTCTGTTGTGGGCGTTTCTTTGTCTGAATATGGCGCTTATCACATGCTGTGTGGTATCGGCGTTTGGTATCGGGGGATTTTAACGAGTAGAGGAGCTCAGTATCGGGCCCGATACCGATAGGTATCGGTGCATCCCTACTTGCAAGGAAACACTCTGTGGTTGTTGCCCTTCTTTACATCTTCCCCATTACTTGTAAGGTCTGGGGAGGGTTACAGTAATATATTGTACCGTAAGATTACTGTAAAAAGCATGATTTACAGTTCAGATACAGGTTTTCACAAAAACAAAAAGTTTTATAAAATGATAACTTCACAGTTCAGCCTTTTAACATCCATTTAAAAAAAAATTTGATTAAAGTATCTATTATTTAAACGATTATTATCACTCAATTAATATAATATATATATATTAAATAACATACAAATATTTTACAATCGTTTAGATTTTTAGAATGCATTATTTTCTTGTCGATCCACCAGTTCTACAAATCTGCATGTTTGCAGCGTAAACGCATCGGTTGATTTTCACTTTACAGTCAGTGAGTTTGATCAAGGTTAGAGCTAAACTTTGCAGGAATATGGACCTCGAGCGCCAGAGTTGAGAAACTCTGGTCTATACCTTTATCACAAATCACAGAACTAAAATACAATTCATCAGTTTATTTTTCCAACATAAAAGTGATTTAGTCACATTCACATGACCCACTAAAGTCTGGAAACAAGTTTTTAAATGGTGCATTCAGTAAAAAAAAAAAAAATAAAAAAAATAAAAGTTATGACGGCCATTAACAAAACATGCATACATCCACTGGTATAAAATAGTAATGTTTGGTCTACTGAAAATATAAAAAAATAAAGTTTGACTGAATGCTACTTCAAGTGTCTGCTGTTCTGTAAAACAATTAAATCTCCATTACCAACACCGGGCTCTCCAGACTGCGACCATTTTTTTTGGCCGGTGCAACTAAATTTTGTAAGCGGTCGAACTGGTGCGACCAACGCGTTGGCCAACTCATAAGCAAAGCATAACGAAAAGGCGCTACTCGTTGGAGCTGCGCAGAGCAGACATTCATCAGCTGTGACCAATAATTGAGCACAACGCAGCACAAGCGAACTGGTTTGAGCTCAGAACAGGTTTAGTCGGAAACCAGCTGATCTCGTGACATTTTTACTGCACAGCACCGTGAGACTCAGTGAGAAGCATTTAAATTCGCCACAGAATGAATAAGAGAATCTTACGTATTCTGCACAGAATTCTGTTATGATCAGATCAAACAGCACTGACGTAGAAAAACCAGAAGTAGTAACACTAACTATAGTCTCAGCCGTCACGCCCACGGACCGTTGGCTGAACGTCTGATGCATACAGCACATAAAATTGGAAACACTTCAGGATTTTCGAAGTAGTCATCGGATTGGTAGAATACAGGATTTCTGGTAGATGTGCGTGTCGTGTTCTTTAGCATTCCGCCTGGAAACAAATATGCCTTGACCCCTAAACCCTGTCATGTCAGAAGAAAGCCGTCGTGTTTACAACTGTGACAATGAGTGCTTATCAGGATCAACTAAACACTGGATTTTCAAAAGTATGTGAAATATTTAAAGTTTGCAGCATAGTATCTTTAAAATACATCCAAGAGTTTTACACATGGTCTGTTATTGTGGGGACATTTCCACACCCCTAAACATGACACGGCACAAAACAAAACATGATTAATTGATTTATCTGTCAGTCAAATGGCCTCTTGGGTGGTTCTTCCCATTCAAAGTGGCCAAGGTCCCCAGACCTTCTGCTGTCAGTCTGAAGGTCTGGCTACGCGAGACTACGCTAACTAGAACCATGGTTTTGTGCAGATATAGTGGAATGGTATTACATTATTCGTTCAGGGTTTGTACAGCCTTTTGAGAGAAATTAAAGCACTTTTCAATGACTTTCAAGTATTTCACATAACTATTTCCAGCACTTTAAAGCTCTAAAAATGAGGATGACCAACATATAGTTTGTGGTAAACACTAATGTAAAAAAAAATAAAAAAATAAAATCACTACTATAACCAGTAGATGGCAGCAGACTTCTACATTTATATTTTTAAATTATAAAATCACTTATAGAATATCAAATCATCACGAAATCAAATTGTCAGTTTTGCACTTTTTTTGTGTATAAAGGAAGAAAAGTCACAAAGTGCCTTGAAAAACAAACTTCTCAGTTTGCTGAAGTACACAGACAGAATGCTATAGCATTACTGCCTTAATATTGTCTCTGAATGTTGATTTAGAATGTTACAAGTTGTAGTGAAATTTACAGTAAGTGAGGAATCAAATATCATGTCTCATCTTAAAACGCACATAAAACACAACAGAACTATATAAAGTCTATTCACGTGAGCACATTTAAACTACAGGATTAACACTTTCATTCATCTGAAACACTACTCCACATAGGAAAAACAGACATGCCAGCTACTTAGTGACCTGATGCAGACACGCATAGCTGAAGCTGACTGATGTCGTCTTGGTCTGGAACGAGAGAAGGTAACGTGAAAATAAGCGGGTCAGCCTCAAAACTGCCCAAATGGCGCTCAATTAGAGCATGCTGCAGTTCCACTTTTCACCATAGATTTACGGTGTAAAATGTGTGGGGCGCTGTTGAGTTCGGGAGGGCACCAGCATGACTGCCCCACTTAGTATCATTTTACACGCCTGCCGAAGCTTGCAATTAATTTTTTTAAATATCCTGCACACTTTATGACTTAAAATTGTCAAGAAAATCCAAAAAATATTTGTTGCAGAATGCTGAACATATTAATAGTTTATTATTTATTCAGTTTATATAGCGGTCTATGTTTTGGGTGAATATTTTGGTGGGGCTCTGCCCCACCTGCCCTTACAGATGAGCCCTGAACATGAACTGCATTTGCTGAACCATACACAGTTTTGACCCCAGGAGGTATAAAATATAGAAAAAATTACTTAAACAGAACAAGCCAGAGTTAGGTAGTATTGATACAACCAAAACTGCATCCAACATGAAAACCATCAGTCTGTCTTCCTCCCCACTGTATAGGCTCATCGTGAGAGTTCGGTCACCCTGTACATGAGCAGATACAAATTGTGATATTAAAACAATGATTTAAAACATTTAACCACAGTTTTAGTCACGATACTGCCTACTGTGTAGAAATGAGGAGCAAGACGACGCAGGAGTATCGACGAAGAAACAATCTTTAATCAAACAAGGGAACACACATGTAGCACAGGAGATTAGACATTTAAAACTAGACGCTGGACAATGAAAACACAGGGCATAAATACTACGAACTAAACGAGGAAGCTTACAAGAAACACCTGGAAGAAATAAACAATTAACACACGGGAGAAACTAGGTCATGGAGCATGTGGGGGAGGAAAACAAACACAAAACAGTCCATGTGCGTGACATTTATATTATGCAAATGTTATATCATGCATAGCAAATCTATGCATAGATCTATACTTGCCTGAAAATGAGAATCAGACCAATCACTCCTGTTTGCTCAGTTTACACTCCAGCTTATTCTGCAGTGAATCCAAAGCCTTCATGTTGATAGAAACATGTGTTCATAAGACTTTGCTTTTTAACCAACAGATTACAAATTGTTTCAGCAAAAGAAAAGATTTAACTGATAAGACTGGACTGGAGTTAACTGGAATTAAGTTGAATACCATCATAGAAAGTGGTTAGTAAAAGTGTTTTTATGCTTCCATTCACACTTTTCAAAATTAGTCCTGTGAAACAATCGCTGATGGCAACAGGTGCTTTAGGGTTAGGTAGAATGTTAGCTTAGCATAGCGACAAAACACGACAATTTATGAGATTAATACGATGTTATTGCTCTAAACTCACTCTATTACTTCAGTCGAGGGTTTGAAAGAACCGAAACTAACCTTCTGCTAACACTATGCGATTGCTTTCATTTAGTAACGTAAGCTAGCTAGCCACTACAATGTTAAATCATTTCCAGTCATTTTCAATCATGCTCAAGTTTAGGCGAAAAACAGCACTTTGTGAATCTCTAAACAATTGAAAACATTTGCTGAAATATCATTCACTATGACCGCGCGCAAGTTAACTTTAATGAGGTTATGTGATTAAGATGAACGATAATGTCAAGCAAACAAGGATCAAACTATCGAAATCCACATCGACCAGTGTATTACAATTCAGAAATCTGAAACAGAAAGCCAAACTTAACTTAAACACGAAAATCCAGCCATGCATCTCCTCCGTGACTCCATCCCTCTCTGATTCATAGCACAGATTCAAGCGCGCTATACTTTTAGATTCAAATTTACTTAATATTTCTAGATTTTCTGTGCAATGACTATAAAACATGTAAATACTACAAGTAAATATTAATTTAAAAAAAAATTGAGGTGACATGTGGCCAAGTATGGTGACACATACTTGGAATTAGTGCTCTGCATTTATCCCATCCAAAGTGCACAAACACAGCAGTG
>NW_015558627.1:708-1320 GCF_001515605.1 Sinocyclocheilus anshuiensis | reverse complement strand
ACACACCCGGAGCAGTGGGCAGCCATTTTTTTTTTGCTGCGGCACCCGGGGAGCAGTTGGGGGTTCGGTGCCTTGCTCAAGTACAATGTACATTCACTCCCCCCACCTACAATCCCTGCCGGTACGAGACTCGAACCCGCCACCTTTGGGTTACGAGTCCAACTCTCTAACCATTAGGCCACGACTTTCCCTTAATAAGAGTTACTCCCACCAGTGGTGGACGAAGTACACAAATCAAGTACTTGAGTAAAAGTACAGATCTGTATAATAATAATAATAATAATAATAATAATACTCCAGTAATAGTAAAAGTACTGTTTTCAATTTTACTCGAGTGAAAAGTACAAAAGTACTTTTATGTACTTGAGTAAAAAGTACAGATAGATGAAAGTTTATTTTGCAGTTTTATATAGGCTACTTTTATCATTTCATTTTATATTAGTGTATATTTTTTATAGTCCTACTGCTCAAAATACCTGGGATTTTCCCCAAAATAACCAATAAGGAAATGATGAATAAGGAAAATTATTATATTTTCATAATGATTTTTTTTCTTCTCAAACCTTGTCTGTGGTGTAAAAACACCCCTGGCCAAATGCCCCCAGAGGGCAT
>NW_015558627.1:0-642 GCF_001515605.1 Sinocyclocheilus anshuiensis | reverse complement strand
CGGTTCATTTGAATCAGTGAGTTGTCGACTCGAGAACAGCTGCAATCGGATCATTCCAATTCGTGAATGAATTGTTTGGTGCGATTTGCGAACAGATTTAACGGGTTCATTGAAAAGAATCAGTTCGTTCATGAATTTTCTGAACCTGAAGCTTCTGCGTCTCGGAGCACGTGATATATTATAAGGAGTAATGAGAAGTTTTATGAAATGTAGTGAAGTAAAAGTTACTCAAAATAAAACTACTCCAGTAAAGTACAGATACTTGAAAAATGTACTTAAGTACAGTAATGAAGTAAAACTACTTCGTTACTGTCCACCACTGCTTCCCACACAGTTCATTAATTAAGTGTACATTTGACTTAAAAATTGTTGATTATGATTGTGAACACCACAAAGCTATTTTTTTCAGAGGTTGTATGAGAATTGTATTCGCATTGTCCTTTGTCAGTATGCATCCTTTGATTCAGGACACTTTGTTCTACATGTTTGGTTTTTAAAAACCAAACTGACAAATTAAAATGGGCATGTCTCCCACCTGAGGAACTAAGTATTCAGGGGTCAGTGGCTGCCATTATATAGTCATTACTGAGCACTCACCAGAACAGTCCAACCGGATTTGGTCATGTTATGTTACTTGGTGTG
>NW_015558626.1:0-576 GCF_001515605.1 Sinocyclocheilus anshuiensis | reverse complement strand
CTCTCTCTCTCTCTCTCTCTCTCTCTGTGTGTGCGCGCGCATGTGCGAGAACAGTGGAGTTGGTTGGCGTGAATGAGAGCGTTCTTGAGTGAGTTTCATTTTTCTACTTTCTATTTTATTTTTATTTTTTGGATTAAAAGTTTTTGTTTGTGAGTAAATTTTGTGGGGTTGTTAGCTGACCTTTGGTCAGCGTGCTCCGAGTAATGGAGACAAATGCGGGAGATTGTCTGGGGATGACTGTTAGGCATTGTTGTAAATGCATGCCAGACGCCTCGGTCTCGGTGGAAGATTGTTTATTAGCTGTGAGTTCTGTGATCGGTGGCGCAAACATTAGGTCTGCATCACGCATGAATAAGGCTATAGTTATGTGTAACCCACTTCTAGCCCAAATAACCTTGAATTTGGTTTCATGTCGTTTTTTTGGCAAAATAACTTGTGAGGTGTATGATATTCCATCATGTAAGCAAAGTCAACAGCGTTTACAGGGTGTTTGGTTTCATTTCTTTGACATGTTCAATATGCCTGTGCGTCGCCACGATTTAGCTCGTAGTCAGAGTGGCTATCTGTAGCCCACTT
>NW_015558625.1:547193-549797 GCF_001515605.1 Sinocyclocheilus anshuiensis | reverse complement strand
AAAGGTCAGCAGCAAATTGGTTAATAAAATGGGATTAAATACATACATTTTTATTATTTAACATATTTAATTATTGCAGCTTTGGGTCATATTCTGAGTTGCATTTAACTGTTTTTATTCATTTTGAGAAAAACTAAATCTGTTTTTTTTTTTTTTGTGAGTGAGATGAATTAAAGCATCCTCACATTTATTCTAGAACTGAAGTAACATCTTACTCCTGATTTCTCTATAACATGGGGACAGGACAGCTGTCACTCAATACATGGGAAAAACAAAGTAACTGGCATTACTACTTTGAAAAAGTAACTCAAATAGTTTCTTGTAAATTAAAAAGTAATGCGTTACTTTACTAGTTACTTAAAAAAAGTAATCTGATTATGTAACTCGCGTTACTTGTAATGCATTACCCCCAACACTGATCATATCATAATATATCATATCATATCATGTATCATATCATATAAAAAAACACTTGACCCTCTAACACTAGCTTTCTGTATTTTTTTTCCTATCTATCTATCTATCTATCTATCTATCTATCTATCTATCTATCTATCTATCTATCTATCTATCATACTTTTAAACCTCTGAGTACTCGTTTAAAAATAGTTTAAAAACCAGGCCTTCTAAAAGGCATGGCAGCCAATCCTATATCCATAATTCCAAGCGTCCAAAGTGATTGACAGGCAGAGTGCGTTCTCTGATTGGCTAAAAAGCGCGGGCCGCCCCTGACTCTTTGTTTGTAGTGTGGTGATTTTACAGAGGAAGGTTTCTGTGACATCTGTCAAGTTATAAAGACGTATAATCATGCCACAGTGACGGTTGCTTTTATAAACGATAATATATTTTTTTCTAATATTACAAAAAAAATCTATAATCTTAATAATAATTTTTATTGCAAAATGTTATATATACACGAGTGAATTCATCAATATGTAAACGTTGTTGCGCGTTGAACCGGCTCGAGACGCTAGGTCCGGTGCACAGCAGAGCTGTGTGGAGGGTGACTGACACGGTCGTACAGGTGCAGGAACACGCTGGAAGCGAAAGGACGGAATTTGAAGGCGGTTGAGCATGACTGTTCCGTGAATGGATCAGAGGTAGGTGGGCGGAATAATATGGATTATAATGAAGGGGAAGAAGAAGAATGGGGAGAAAATAGGAGACGGATGGATGACAAAAGAGCTAAAGGGAATAAAAGAGTAAGAAATGAGCAAGATGATAGCACAGAAAGTGAAGAAGATGGACAAACTATGGTCCAGAAAGAAAGAGAGGAAACGTATGTAGTCATAATAAGATTTAATGAGAAGAACCAGGGGAGCATGAAGAAGATTAATCCACTGGTGCTAACAACAACTCTGGCTAACAAGATTGGGGATATAGAGTAAGCTAAGGTCCTTAATGATGGCAATCTATTGGTGAGGTGTGCTGATGCAGTGCAAATGGAAAAAGCGCTAAAAGTTAAAGAAATAGGAAAATGCAAGTGGGTCCCAGCACATGTTGGGATTAGGGGTAATGAGATGGCGGACAGGCTGGCTAAAAGGGCACTAACAAAAGAGAACATAGAAATGGAGGTTAATGTAAGTAAAGCAGAGGTTAAATGCATAATATGGGAGAAAGTCAATATAAGGTGGCAAGAGAGGTGGGAAAGAGAGGAGAAAGGGAGGCATTTATATCAAATTCAGAGAAATGTTAAAGAGGAAAGGATGGAAATTGGAAATAGGAGAGAAGATGCGGTGATGACTAGGTTAAGGTCGGGACATTGTTCACTGAATAAAACGCTAAAGATGATAGGGAAGCATGAGACAGGGTTGTGTGAGGGATGTCGAGAAGAGGAGTCAGTGGAGCACATAATCATGACTTGTAAGAGATATGAAACAGAGGCAGGTAATGAAGAATAAACTAAGGGAGATTGTGCTGCAGGAGATCACATTACAAGGGTTACTAAGCACAGTAAATAGGGCACAGAGTAGAATATTGATTACTTTTTTAAGGGAAGCAGGGGTTTTAAGCAGGATTTGATGTATGATGTGTGGTGGGTGTGTGGATATTAATGTGAGGGGACAATGTGAGTGATGTGTAAGTTTTAGTGGGAAAAGGGAATAGATAACCTATTATCTGATCCACACTCCGGAGCAGAAGGGGGCGGTAATGCACCAATAAGCTGGATGCCAATCGCCGTTAAACTGGAAAGAAGAAGAAGAAGAAGAACCGGCTCCACCTCTACTGCGCAGCGCCATATTCACCAACGCAATGCAACGCAGTTTGCGCAGGATGATCCAGGCGGATCTTCCCCAGACCAGCAAGTGGCGCTGACGGTAGCGCTTGGGGTTGGCAACGGCTGGACTGTGACTGGGCAGGAAATGGCAGAAGGAAGTGACGAGTGAGGAAGTGAGATGGGATTTGAAGAAGATGGCGGGGGAGATAGTAGCGCAGGGGTGGCGAACTCCGGTCCTGGAGAGCCGCAGTCCTGCAGAGTTCAGCTCCAACCCTAATTAAAACTCACCTGCCTGGAGCTTCCTAATAACCATTCAGACCTTGATTAGCTTGTTCAGGTGTGTTTGATTAGGGTTGAAGCAAAACTCTGCAGGGCTGCGGCTCTCC
>NW_015558625.1:541398-547116 GCF_001515605.1 Sinocyclocheilus anshuiensis | reverse complement strand
TTTTTCTGGTTAAAAAAAAAAAAAAAAAAAAGGGACAGACGCTGTTCGCGTACCCTACTCGCCTGTGTGATCGAGTTAAAGCTAAACAGAGACAACAGCGCCTACTACGGGATGATCCAGGCGGATCTTCCCCAGACCAGCAAGTGGCGCTGACGGTAGCGCTTGGGGTTGGCAACGGCTGGACTGTGACTGGGCAGGAAATGGCAGAAGGAAGTGACGAGTCAGGAAGTGAGATGGGATTCGAAGAAGATGGCGGGGGAGATAGTAGTGTATGGAATGTAGTACGATCGAGAAAACGGAAAAAAAAGGAAATGAAACAACGAATATGGATGAAACTGATAGTGAGCAAAGTGTTATTGTAACAACAAGGCAGGAAGAAGAACATAAAGTGATCGTAAAATTATATGAAGAAGGGACGACGTTTGGTGAGTGGAACCCGGTTAAATTAACAAAAGCAATAAATAAATTGCTGGGTGAGATCAAAAATGCTAAGGTATTGAGGAACGGCTCACTGTTGATTGTTTGTAGAAATAAAGTGCAGCAAGAAAACGCCTTACGACTGAATCAAATCGATAGTAAGAGAGTGCAGTGTTCGGTATTCGAGTACAAAAAATTTATTCGAGGAGTCATTTCAGGGATACCTACAGACATTTCAGAAGAACCGTCTGTACGAGACAAGCTCACGAGACTCACAAAATGAAGCGACGGAGGGAATATTGCTGTTAGCGGAGGGCCTTTAGAAGGGTTTGCGGGCGCGGGATCGCAGCGAGAGGCGCAGACTTGGCAGCAGTTGAGGACTTTGATCGGTTGAGCGCGATGATAAAGCTCAAGTCCAGCCAGACGCGCACTTACGACAGAGACGGCTACAAGCAGCGCGCGGCCTGCCTGTGCTTCCGCAGCGAGCGCGAGGAGGAGGTGACTGCTGCTTTATTCTCTTCGAGCTGACAGACGCCTCGCCTAATAAACACTCGGTGTTGTGTGAGGGGTCTGGCTAAACGACCTCTGCGCACATCTGCTTGCTTGTCTTCGACAGAGTATGTCACCTATTTAGTAAAACTTAGCCCCTGTGGTAAATTACGCCAGTGTGACTCTGTTATTGCCACTACTGTAAAAACAAAGCGAGTTTGTGATCTCATTCAAATGTTTACCAACTCATGAAGTGGTCTTAACCGTAAGTTGTTGGACATTTTACGTGTAAATGCCATGTTTTTATCTTGCAGTATAATTGCAGTATAATCATGTAAATATCAAATACATGATAATTGGCTATCATCTTCAGTAACGTCAGGGCTCGCGACATTTCATAATAGCCCAAATAAAAAAGACCTTTAAAAATAATAAATAAAAGAACAATTTGGAAATCAGATAGGAGTTTAAATGTAAATCAAAAATATTTTCAATACACAAATATCAAGAACTATGAAGGAAGGAATTTTATTTCACTATTCACAGGGTATCTGCATAATTAAAAAATAAATAAATGTAAGGCAATTTATGACCCATGTTAAGAGCTGCACAAGTAAAATGAACACAGTATGAGTGGGGTTGGACAATGTCTGTGGTAACATACGGTACTGAGCCATAAAATTACATGATTTACAGCTCAGATACACAAAAACAAAAATCTTATTCAACAGCATTTCAGCCTTTAGACCTTTTTTATGAAAAGGGATAAATCAAGCATATAAATTGTTAATTTGAAACGTATAAATATTAATGTCTTAATTGTTTAGATTTTTAGAAGGCACATTATCTTCTTTCTCATTTACAACTCTGTGTTTGCTGCGTAAAAACACGAGTTGATATTTGCATTGATCTGACCATAAACAGCAAGAAAGGCTTGTTGGAAATGCAGATTCATTCTCTGCCACGAGGTGGCGCTTTAGGAGCTGAAATATAGCGGTTTCCCTGGTAACGGCTGCACACAAAGCAGCTCCGCGCTCATAAACGGATACAACTCACTTTAGGAGTGTTTAAGGACCCGCGGGAGATCTGTATTTAACAGTTGCGTTCGATCCTTCGCTGGCTGTGCTGATTTAAATCTAGCGGTTCTGTTGTGTTTGTGTCGCAAGTTCAGTGACGCAGGTAGTGACGATTCTCTCCGGCCAATCCGTGATCAGCAGAGTTTACACGTCACGTTTTGGTAACGGTACGGTTCACTTGGAACCCCAACCGAGGTGGTACTAAAAAAAGTACCAGGTACTGGACCCAGTGGAAAACCCCCCAAAAGTGAACCGTACGGAGCCGTACCGTGCCGTACCATGCAGTGGAAAAGCGCCATTAGATAGCCAGTCGGGCAGAGTGGTGCTATTTTGGTAGCCTGACTGGAAAACACAATAGCCCCGGGACGTCGGGCTAGAGATTTCGCGAGCCCTGAACGTTACAGTGGTATTGAATTTATTATCTAAATCTGCTACCCTCACTGTATCATGATATTGACATTTTTTGAAAACCGTGCTGGCTAATATCATGCTACAGTAACAGCCATTAAAGTAGTTACAGTGTTGTCATTTAGTATAAGCGGATCATTTATTTGCGTGTTGCAATGTTAAGAATGTTATAGAATTCAGGCACACTGTTTGTTTCACTCTATTTAACTCTATTTAATTCATTTATATTTCTGGTGCCTTTAATCATGATTCTCACTCATTATAAGGGTTTGTTACTCATTCTGTCATATTCGACATCTGCTTTACTAATAAACTGAAATGGAAATTGAATTAAGTCAGAAAGTGATGATTAGTTTCTCAGACCATGCGGGCAGGTTATGACCTGTGCATATCCACAGAATAAAGGTTATTACTAACAGTAGCACGGTTATTTAAAATCATTTTTAATCTTGTTTTTGTTTTTCCATTCCATTTATGTAGCATTTACAAATAATCCTTATCCATCATTTTGACTGAATGGGCTGTAAATTTCCATTAATTTTCTATTTTCAGAAGTAGGACTGGGCGATACGGGCAAAAATCCCGAAAATCTCGGTATTTTCATTTTTGTATTTGGATTAAAAAAATGTTTATTTAATATATATATATTTCACTTACCGCCCAGTGTTGTCCAACAAAACAATCCATATTAAAGGCTAAAGTGAATGTAACCATGCAACCCTTTATATTATGTGCAAAAAGGGTTAAAATCACATTTCATTCTAACATTGCAATCTAAAAACAAAAATAAGGCTTTTAAAGCAGAAGTTAAATTCACTAAACTAAAAATGAAAATAAATGAGAACAAAAGCACAGAGTTGTGTTAGGCTATTTTGATTACCCCATTACAGTAACTTTACAGTTAGTGCTATCATAAAAATAGACGTACTTGTAGGTTTAAAATTCTACATGTCACATTTATTGCAAATATTTCAGCGAAATGTATATTTTAGTCAGAATTATTGCGCTCCTATTTAATTGAGCTCTGTCTGTTTGGCGCTCGTTCACTGAAGTGAAGTTTAGCGGAGAATCCCAGAAGGCTCATGCACTCCTGACAGAAAAATAGAAATATTTCCATGGCTTTCTAACATTTACAGATGGAGAATAGTGTCTCTGTCAGTGGCACACGCAGCCTTCAGTCAGAGCATATGACGGGCCGAGCCGCTTAAACTAATATGCGAAACGAAACTATAAACTATGTTTTACCAGTTTTTAAAGGCCTTAATATGAAGCTTGTCACATGTTTAGAACAAATTGGATTATGCACTTTCTCGCAGCAGCTCAGTCTGTGTCCTCTGCTATATTTTCAGATGTGCTCGTATCAAACTAACTTACTGCATATCGATATAAACGGTATTGCCTCATATCGAATCGCTTATAAAGAAAATATCGATATATCGTACACACTCGATATACCGTCCAGCCCTTTTCAGAAGTCAGGAGAATAACATTACGTGTATATTAATGTGATGTGATGCAACAACGATATCTATAGAATAGCTCTTTTCAGCCCACTGCATTATTTTCCTCCTGACTATTTTCATGTTTCCTTTGTTTTCCGCTGTAAGCAGATGAAAAAAACAACATTTAGGCTACTGTGCATTTGTGGTCTGCTCTCCCGATTTAATTTACGATATAAACCGTGAATAATTGACTGGAATGCACTAAGGATCTTTCATTTTTCTCCGCAAATGTCTCTTTCCAGGTTTGTTTTCACACGGATGCTGTATAATCTAATTGTTGCGAAATATAGACATATTACTATAATGATATTTAACATATCCATAATATTGCTGTGGATAGGAGGAGGATCTTTAGGAGTTATTCATGGTATGCTGAAAGTAATTTGTTAATGCTTTTACACATTTTTACATTTTCTTTTAATGTGCGATGGTTGAAGTGTGCGTGAAATAATGTCACCTCATTGTACCTAGTTTTTTGAAAATGCATATTATTGCATTCTTAGAGTGAACCTTTTGCTGATTGTTTACAGCGTAGGCGGAAGTTACTCCAGTAATGTGTGCATAGTGTTATGAGGCATAGGAGAGAGGTGTGTAGAGATTGCCCTGATGCCCAGTGTGTGGTGTCTGTGTCAGGTGCTGCTGGTGAGCAGCAGAAGTCATTCGGACAGATGGATCGTTCCTGGAGGAGGGATGGAGCCCGAGGAGGAGCCCAGTGCTGCTGCTGTCAGGGAGGTGTGCGAGGAGGTGCGCGTTCCTCACAAACTCTCGTTATGTGTTGGGTCTGCACATTTTATCTCTGCAAATTACATTCCTCAGAGAGCGTACAGTGGAGGACTCCTGGTTTGCAATCTGGAGAATTCAGAATTGTGTAGAATTTCAACAAAGCGAGGTCTGTCGAAATTCTACACAATTCTGAATTCTTGAGCATTGCAGTAAGGTTTAATTTAGGGCTGCACGATGAATCGCATGCGATATTTAATGCGCATCTTGTCAGAAAGCCGGTTCTGTAATCAGCGGTAAATCTCCATCACCTGCGGGCTTTCACATGGAGCAGCATTAACTACACAGAGCCGTTGTTCACTGACGAGCTGTGCAAAAAATCGCGCGAATATGAACGTGGTTTTGTGCAGCTTGTCGGTGAACAACGGCTTTGTGTAGTTAATGCTGCTCAATGTGAAAGCACGCAGGTGATGGAGATTTACCGCTGATTACAGAACCGGCTTCACTGATAAGATGCGCGTTAAATATCGCATGCGATTTATCGTGCAGCCCTAGTTTAATTCATTAACATTAATTCCATTAACTAGTAATGACCAACACTTTTACAGCATTTATGTTTGTTTACTGTAATTAGTATTATTAGTAATATACTGTAATTATACTATAATGAATTAGTAATATACTGTCGTTCACTCTTAATGGACCCTTTTCACAAGACTGTGAGGACTCGTTTAACGGTCATCAGCATCGTAAATCCTCGAAAGTTTTTTATATTTAGATTTTTTTTTTAAATGTATGTACATTTATAACACTATACTTTGTACTATACCACCTTTGCATCAATTTACAAAAAAACTAGTTAACGCTAATAGTGCTGCACGATTAATCGAATGTGATTGTCAAGCGCATCTCGTCAGTAAAGCCGGTTCTGTGATTAGTAGTAAATCTCCATCACGTGCTTTCAGATGGAGCGGCATTTACTACACAGAGCCGTAGATCACCAACAAGCTACACGAAAAAATTGCGGACAATATAATCGTACGATTATGAAATTGTTCTGCGATAATGACAGCTGTTTGCGTAGCTTCTCAGTGAACTATGGCTCT
>NW_015558625.1:530650-541180 GCF_001515605.1 Sinocyclocheilus anshuiensis | reverse complement strand
AGTAAATGCTGCTCCATCTGAAAGCATGTGAAAATACCACATTTAATAACATATTTTTACTCCAAACTCACTTCATAACTTCAGCCAAGTGTTTGAAATATCCTTCTGTAAGGCACGCAACATATTTCATAGTATTCTAAGCAGAGATAAAGGCTATGTCGATTAGAATTGCATTATTATGTACTTTATTATAATAAAAATTATAATAAGACGAACTCGGATAAACCATATAGTGTCATAGTTGTGTGTTTATTAGTCAAGTTGAATCAATGAAAGCAGTTGAATCTTCTGTTTATTCAGCTAGGCTATAGGGATTTCCTGGGTTTCTTCTGCTAGGCGTATTTGGAGTTTCAGCGCGAGAGCGCCCTCTGGCCTTCGGATGGAGATTTACTGCTGATCACAGAACCGTGCTTCACTGAAAGATACGCATGACAATCGCAGCTTCTGCCTAATCGCAATTTCAATTTCATTTTGATTTATCGTGCAGCCCTAAACGCTAATGCGAAGGTGTTTCTAATGCAGCGTCTATGGGAGGGACGGAAAATTCTCTCCCCATCCTCCACTCCACTGATTTCTGTGCCAACTTATATTTTATATTTTATATTTATCTGCAGAGAACTGATTATGCTGAAATAAGAGGTTTCAAGATGCTGTAAAATGCTACAGGATGTTATAAATGTCCTGAATTCAGTGTTTCACACTTTGGTTTTATTCCCGCAGGCAGGAGTCAAAGGTACATTAGGACGATTGGTAGGCGTTTTTGAGGTGAGTGTTTTCTGATGGTATAATCAACAGTCAAAAAGAAATTGACTCCACAACAATGTATTAGTGGTGCAGTGGCACTTCAAACAAATGCATATAAGCATATAAGTCTGCAGTTTAATGCATTTGAGGCTTTTTTTTTATTTAGTTATTTGAAAATGGTAAGCGGTCAGCAATTGATGTTTACAATTGTTTAGAATGTAATGTTTACATTTAACCCCCTTTTGCACATTATCACATAGCTTACATGTATACAAGCATTACGTTTATTTGTCATTGCCTTTAAATTGCACATTGTTTGGGAAACAACATTGGGCAGAATGTGAAATAACATTCTTCTTTTAATTGCAATTATTAATTTGTAATAATTAGATTTTTGCATCCAATTATTCAAAGAAATAATAGATTGATTTATACTCAAAATAATCATTAGTTGCAGCCATATTTTTAATGTGTCACTAAAACAGTTGCAATTATTGCTTGTGATTTAGTATTTCCCATGAGGCTGCCGAAAAAAACGTTGTTGTTCTTTACAGAACAGAGACAGGAAGCATAGAACTTATGTCTATGTTCTCATCGTCACTGAAGTTCTGGAGGACTGGGAGGATTCAGTAAATATTGGTAAGAAAAAAAAACTACTGTTTTGCTGCCTTTACTTCGTCAAACCCATAATTATGTAATTTATTTAGAAAGTGGCAGTAACCACATCAGTTGAATTTCGATATGCATGTTTTTGCAATTTTGTTTTATCCATTTACATTTACATTTACATTGTCATTTAGCAGACGCTTTTATCCAAAGCGACTTACAAATGAGGACAATAAAAGCAGTCAAAACTAACAAAAGAGCAACAATATATAAGTGCAAATGACAAGTCTCGGTTATCCTAATGCAGTACACGTAGCAAGGTGTATATATATATATATATATATTATACACACACAAAGAAAAACAAGTAGATAGAATAGAAATAATAGAATAGAAAAATATAAGTATATTAAAGTATATAAGTATATAAAAAAAGAAGATAAATGTAGATAAAGTAGAATTAAAATAGAATAGAAAGTGCTAGAGTTAGAGGGTCAAATAAAGGTGAAAGTGACGTGACATGCGGCCAGGTATGGTGACCCATACTAGGAATTAGTGCTCTGCATTTATCCCATCCAAAGTGCACACACACAGCAGTGAACACACACACACACACCGTGAACACACACCCGGAGCAGTGGGCAGCCATTTCTGCTGCGGCGCCCGGGGAGCAGTTGGGGGTTCGGTGCCTTGCTCAAGGGCACCTCAGTCGTGGTATTGAAGGTGGGAGAGAGCGCTGTACATTCACTCCCCCCACCTACAATCCCTGCCGGTATGAGACTCGAACCCGCAACCTTTGGGTTACGAGTCCGACAGGTGAGTGGAACAGATGTGTTTTTAGTCGTTTCTTGACTCAGCTGCTCGGATTGAGTTGGGCAGGTCATTCCACCAGGAGGGAACAGGGTATATAATTATCCAATTATACTTGCTTGAGTTTTTTTGTTTGCTCCAATCAACTCCAAAGGTGCACATGGATCCATTTTTGCACTTACAAGCATTGCCATAGAAACAAATAAGAGCAGCTCAGAGCGCAGTCTCAAAATCCGCTGCTGATTACCGTAATTCTGTGGCGCTATGTTGATTGGTTTTCTGGTGCCTCTCGTTCTCAGGTAGGAAGAGGGAGTGGTTTAAGACAGAAGATGCCCGGCGTGTGCTGCAGTGTCACAAACCTGTGCAAGCATCTTACTTCGAAGCCCTTCAGCAGGACTGTATGACCAGCAACGGCACGCCTCTGGTGGCCACTTACAACATTAATCAAAACTCTCTTTCCAGCATCAGATAACCACCACAACAAGCACAGAAGCCTCGGCGAAATTCTCCAGCATTTCCCACCTTTTCCTACCTGACTGAAATCCTACTGCAGCTACTATCACGTCTTTTTTATTTCAGCGCGCTAATGGCTGCATCACATGAAAGCTGATTGCCTTACCAGTAGGGCTGCACAATTAATTGAATTTCTAATCGCGATTACAATTATGGATGCCACAAAATTAGGGCTGCACAATTAATTGAACTTCTAATCGCGATTACAATTATGGATGCCACAATTACGTAATCGTTCAAAGCGGCAATTAATCGGTGAAAGTCCACTTATGTTATTCTGCACGCTTAAGATATTTTTTTTCTTTCTATATGCTATCTTAAGGGTTTTTCCATTGTTTTAGTTTTAGTATAACATTATAATACCATTCATATTTTTACTTTTTTTTTTATAATTTAAAGAAGAAACCAATCCGATGTATAGTTGACATTTGAGGCTTAATACTATAGAAAAGCACTAAAGGTTTTTCAGTTAGTGTTTTCAGCTTGTGTATTTTCATATAAAAATACGGCATGCAGTTGCATCAAACAATGGTATAAACATCATTCAGTGTAAATTGTGATAATCGTAATTAATAATCGCAATTACAATTTCAAGGGAATAATCGACAATTATGATTTTTGTCATAATCGTGCAGCCCTACACCAGCCTTTTATAGTGTTCAGATGAAGATCACGGTCTGGGGACATGTGACATAAAAGTCTTTGCAAATTACCGCTTGTCCGTTTCTTCGTCCGTTTTAAGGAATACTTGCATGAGATTCTCTTTTCCTAATGCCAACTACACTTTACTCTTACGTCTTGAAATAAGTAGTGTTTAAAGAGGAAGCTGTCAGAAGTGTTTGTAATGATGTTGTGGATATGCTGTTGTATAGAGTTGGTTGAGTTTTTGCATGAATCGCATATTCATAGTCTTCGTTCTTTAAACTGCTAAACAACAGAGGTTACGTCTTTAATTGATCAAAGTAGTTGAAATCTTAAGTCTTATTGCCAATATTACACACTCATGTTGGGAATTTCTCTCAGACGCAGCTACTGTCAAGTTAGTTTTCAAGAGCACATTTTCAAAAAGTTCTAACTAGTGCTGTCAAGCAATTAATCGCATCCAAAATAAGGTTTTTGTTTACACAATATGAGTGTGTACTGTGTATATTTATTATGTGTATATAAATACACACACAGTATATTTTTTGAAGATATTTACATGTATTTGTATAATTTATATTATATATAAATATATTTAATATACTGCTGTCAAACGATTAATCGTGATTAATCGCATCCAAAATAAACGTTTTGGTTTACATAATATATGTCTGTGTGTGTGCTGTGAATATTGATTATGAATATATAAATACACACACATGCATGCATATATTTAAGAAAAATTTTATGTTTATATAATATATATATATATTTATATATAATATAAATTATATGAATATAAATACATGTAAATATTTTCTAAATATATACTGTATGTGTGTGCTTTTATATATACATAAAAAATTTACACAGACATATTATGTAAACAAAAACTTTTATTTTGGATGCGATTAATCGCGATTAATCGTTTGACAGCACTAATATAAACAACATTTTTCTTAAATATATACTGTATGTGTGTGTATTTACATATTCATAATAAATATACACAGTACACACGCACATTATGTAAACAAAAACTTATTTTGGATGCGATTAATCGTTTGACAGCACTAGTCCTAATGTTGATGGGGTTTGCTGGTTTGGTAGTGAAGCGTCTAGTGTGGTGGATTTTCTGGGTCTGCAATCTCAGATGTGAGAAAGCATTTAAATAAGTGGCTTAATGCGATGCTCGGTCCAGTTTACTGGGAGCACTGGTTTCGCTGTGGTACAGGATTTAATGTGAGAGAGAGGAGAGCCTTTCTGAGCCTGTTTGGGACATCCTCAGTATCGTGAATCTCTCGGTCAGTGGTCAAACACAGGACCGTCTCAGCAGCTGTAGATGTCAGATTCTTCTTCATTCTTAGCGTTCTTATCCGAGCGTTTTGCACCAGTATTCATAGCACAATGTCAACAATATACCAACTTCTCAGTTTTAGTTGTGATAATCTCAGTTTATTGTCTGTCCGCTCATAAACTATATGTATGTGTGTGGATCTGTGTACAGTACGTGTGAAGTAATGTGAATAATCAAAGGACTTGATGCCAAGGTTAGCCGTCTACCTTATAAACTGCCTCTCATGTAAGAGCATCGATTTCGTTTGAAATGTTTACAGCTTGATTGTAGTTTCTGTTCAGACACTGGATATTCACTGACCTCTGTTCATTTGTTGTAGATGACTGTTAACGGTGCCATTTCTTTTTTTCTAGGGCTTAAACAAGTTAGTCTGTCCTGATTATAAAATGCTTCTTTTTTTTTATTATTGGTTTATGATTTATGAAATCGTCACAATCATGTGCTTCAAATGAGAATTGTTTAGGTCTCAAGTAAACTTGTCTTCTCAGTATTTCAATGTTTTTTTTTTATTTTCTCTTAAATCAGAAAGCACAAAAGTTAGTTTATTGTGGATAACTTCCAAAATTACCAAATCTAAAATGTTCTAAAACAGGAGAAATGTCCCGTGCTATTGTAATAAGATTAGTTAGTTAAACCCAATCCAAAGCTGGTCCTCCAATGTTTGTATAAAATGCTTCTTTTTCAGTAGTGAACTCAAAACCTGTGGCAGAGGATGGTGATTCATATGATCAATCTCTGCACATTTATTGCAATCATTAGTGAAATATGTGAATAAGCAATGATCAGATGGCTCTGCGAATCTCTTCTCTGCAGGTCTAATAACAGACTTGTCCTTCAATTGTAAATGCTTGAAAGAAAAAAAATATTGGAGTTTTTACATTTACTAAATTGTTGGTGTTGTAGAAAGAGATGTTTTGGTGTAAAGTATTAATTGTTTCTGGAGTAAACTGAAAACATTTCAAGAATCTCTCAGTTGTTGCTCTTTTCTGACGTTTCAAGCACACTGTTTACCCTGCTGTATGTGATATTGGGAAAAGACATTTTGACCCAAGATTGTATAACAGTTGTGTCAATAATCTATAAATAAAAACAAAAAATGCTAGGTGCGTATCATGAGTTGCAGGTGCAGTGGCAGGCCAAAGAAACTCGCACTGACAGTGACTCACAAACTAATCTGTTACTGATTCCATGACAAAAATTGTAGTTAGTAACGTAATCCATTACATTACACATTTTAGCTAATATTAATTAATGCATTTAGCAGACGTTTTTATCCAAAGCGACTTGCAGTGCATTCAGGCTATACATTTTCTACCAGTATGGTAAAATCATATATTATTACACGGCTCTGTGGAATACTTAATTCTGATTGGTCAGTCGTGACATCCTGAGGTATGTTATCCCTCGATAACACCCGGTAAAAGCTAATAACACAGGCTCATCCGGGTAACAGCAGTCGGCGCTGTACTCTTGCTTGAACTATTTTTTTCTTAGTGGAAGCTTTGCGTTTGTGTGGCTAATAAAATATTAAAACTCGATTCAAAATGGTGTACAATTATTTAATTATGTCATCCTGGTATCGCGGACTCGCTCTCCTTTCATACAAACGCAGCTGCTGCATTTTTTGCTACGATTGTTTTGAACGCTGCAATGGATTATAAGAGAACTAACAAACTGGTAAGGTTTTAAAACATTTTCGTCTTAATTCTTTTATTGCCTTAATTATTTTTGTGGTGAAATGTTGTGTAATAAGTGGTTTGACTGCACCGTTTCCCTTAAATGTCCGCCTAGCTTGAATTTGCCGCTTGCTCGCAACTGCTGTCTTCACGGAAGCTTTGCGGTCAAATATTCGGTCAACTCAAATCAATATTTCGCGTCTAATTATTTACTTATGTGGCAAGTAGCCGTGTAATAAGCGGGATAATGTACATCCAGCCGGTTGTTATAGCAGAATAACCCCCTTCAGACTGATCACCGTGTCGGGGTTTATTCTGAGATAACAACCGGCTGGATGTACATTATCCCTTACATATAATATAATCAGACTACTTTTAGATTACTCAACTCATTTATCACATTGCTTTAAATAGGACAACTTGTATCCATATTGATATAAAAATACAAAGAGTAAGAAAATCTACTCCATTTGTTGTAATTAACAACATGAAGTGGATTAAACATTATTATTTGTGAAGTAACTGCAGGGGCTTTGTGAGTTTAATGAAAAGCTAATAATTAACTCACAAAAAATGTACAATTAAAATAATTTAAAAATAGCATCAATCAAAATAAAAGACATACTACAAAAACTAAATATTTTATTTGTTTGCCTGCATGTCTTTTGACCATAAGCATTAACATGCAAATGTGATACTTCGTCGTTAAAATATTGATAAAAAAATTTCGGGGTACTTCAAGTAAATATATTAGGTGAAAGAGGTTCGGATATTCGGGGGTGAATTGTTCTTTTAAATGTCCCTTGGTCAGTCTATAGCAAAACGTGAACAACATGAATTGTAACAGCTTCAGTTTCTGAGAAATATTCGAAGCGTCACCTGGCTGTTCTCCCACACAGGTATTTGTGTGAGGGATAGTACACCTTAATCAGATTCATATAATGCTTTATAAGTAAGATGCAACAAGGTGAAAGAGTACTTGTCAGTCTTACTGACATCACATTTAATGTGTTTTACATAATATTTATATCCTCTGAGCAAAGATTATATAACTTGAATGTTTGGCAAACCTGAAGGGCAGGCATGGGTGTATGATTATGCATAAATATTCATATCGCCCTCCACACAAAAAACATCTATGCTCTTGAATTCACACTCTCAGTATTAGACTGAAACTTAAAGACTCCAGGAGAATAAGATGCAAAAATGACTGGAGGTGAAAACATAGTCTATTGTTATCGAAAAAACACCTCTTTTACCCTGTCAAAAACAGCTCTTTTCAGATCAAGCCGATTTTGTAGCATTTCCCTTTAAATGTTAATGAGCTCTGCTGACCCCGCCCCTCTCTTCGGAGCTGCTCTCTGAGGGCCTGTTTACTTTAGCCGCATTCATCGTGAAACTTGCTATTTACCACATTATTAGGAAAGGTTTTGCAAAGATTCGTTATAAAACATTATACTCACTTCTTCTGTAGATGAGGCTGGATCACGAATGATTCTCGCAAACATAGACGCATTTATGTAGACCGGGGGGCGCATTCCCTTCAGAAACAAACATAATCCACTGTGTCTTCAGCGGCTCAGATGTTGGGAGTAAATGACGACTGCTATGTTCATTATTACATCCAACAACAGAACACTTAAATCGCTTGTTAGGAGTCATTCTTGTCTACAACCATTATAGGGTGGTTGTGTACACACACTGCCAACACACATTTCAGTTCAAACAAATTGTAAAAGTGCATGTAGCATCCTATGACCCTTTTAAAAGGATTATATATATAAGCTTATAATATATATATGGGCCATTCTACTGAATTCTTAGATGTTTATTAAGATCCTTCAATTATCTATTGAGACCCACAATAATATTTAAAACATTAGTAAGCTTAATATGCTGTATATGAAATCGTAATTTATTGGGTACTTTCAGTACAGTACTTTTCAGTTCCCAAACCCCTAAATTTCAACTTATAAAAATGATATTGAAATAATTTTTTGTATTTTTTTCCCTTGTTTTTAAAAGTATATTTTCGATCCTTTTAAAAAGTGAAGTTAAATATATATATATATATATATATTTATTTTATATTTTCTTTGTAAATTATGAAACTTTATGTAAAAAACTGTTTCCTGCATTTTTCATGGCACTACCATAACAGTGTATGTTTTAGTCCATTGGCCGAGACTGATTTTAACTAAACCCACACATTTATGATCAGGAAACATTCCTGTGTCCCCCTCTCTCATAGCTACAAGCTAGGGCTGGGCTATTTTGCAAACAATTAAAATCTCGATTTTTCCAGAATGTTTGACCGATTCTCGATTTTTTTACGATTTTTAACTAGTCAACTTGAAAATGTAACTACAACATGATTCAAGTTACTTTTACTTTATTAACCCTTTAGTTAGAATTTTAGAAAATTCTATTCTAAGTGCAGCACACATGAAGTTGTCAACATGATGTAAATGTTAAACAAATCACTTGTTAAATATCTTTGCAGAAAAGATGCATAAACTACAAGTACATATTGTACAAACTTGTACATATTATGTGTTCAGAAATAATAAGAGGAAAATGCTTTTAAAATTTTTCAAAAGTCAAGGTAATTCAAATTCAAAATGACTGAAGGTAGACTTTTATTAACTATAAATGTTCTGTAAAAACAACAGCAGCTTTCAGCTTGTCACCATGATGCAAACATGAAAAATCAGACATACAGTAGTAGTTCTTTACAGGTTTTTTATTCGATTGCGCTGCTTTTCCATTGTTTTTTCTGTGTAAACATGGATGTGTTTGTCCCGTAAGACATTTCTGGACCTGGGAACATTTCAGTTGTGTCTATGGGAGGGTCAGAGAGCTCTCAGATTTCATCAAAAATATCTTAATTTGTGTTCCAAGATGAACGACGGTCTTACAGGTTTGGAACGACACGAGGGTGAGTTAATTAATCACAGAATTTTCATTTTGGTGTGAACTATCCCTTTAAGGAATGTCACTACCGAACACCTTTTTTTCTGCAATTAAGCACGCTTTTTTTGGGAGTTATTCCCTAACATTTCGTTTTTATATGTATAGCACTGTTCAGAACTGTGCTAACCATGTGCTGATTAGCATCTTTGAACTAGGTTCAAAAGTATTTAAGATTGTCACTACCGAAACATGTCATCATTGTATCTGTAGTGAAAAAAAGGGAACACAATCCTCATATTTGGGGGAAGTAAACAAAATATTAGTACAGTTATGCATTTTTTTTTTTGTATTTTAGTATGCTTTAGTAGTCTTTTAGTATGTGAGTTAAAATGATGTAATGTGATGTGGTCGCTACCAAAGCATTACTGTCACTACCGAAAATGTGCGGTCACTACCGAAACATGGGATGTTTTGTCAAAAATAACTAAGATGTTATGATAGTGTTTGGTTCAATGTATATTCAAACTAATGAATCCTTAACTTTGAAATCAGTATGATCACCTTTTTGCCTTTTACAAAGAAAAATTGGATTCAAAATACAATAAATCTCATAAATCACACTTGGAATATTGTTAAAAATGTAATCGTTATTGATTTACCTCTGAATGTTTTTTTTTTATATATATAAAATCGCAATATATATATACAGTGTTGGGGAAAGTTACTTTTAAAAGTAATGCATTACAATATTGCGTTACTCCATAAAAAAGTAACTAATTACGTTACTTAGTTACTTTTTATGGAAAGTAATGCGTTACGTTACTTTTGCGCTACTTTTTAAATCTGGGCAGGACTTGCTTGTTTGTTTTTAAAATAAAAAAGTTCTATTTATGGCAAATATAAAAGCCTTTTCACAACAAAAGTGAAATGAATAAGCCTCAGGCCGAAGAGAAAGTAAATTTACATCCGTACAGTAGAATGCAGAAGAGATTTCAACACACTTCAGAAATAAAAACAGACACAAATGTTTGTCTAGAGTAATTTGTGCTTATTAGTACGGTTGAACTGGATCATCGAAGCTCAGAAGCAAAGACATTGGTTAATAGAATGGGATTAAATACATAAAGGATATTTGTGTTGTTTAACATTTAATTATTATTCTGAGTTGCATTATTTTTATTCATTTTGAGGAATACTGAATCTGTGTGTTTTTTTTTGTTAGTGAGATGAACTAATGCATATTCATATTTATTTTAGAACTACAGTAAC
>NW_015558625.1:501708-529810 GCF_001515605.1 Sinocyclocheilus anshuiensis | reverse complement strand
GAGATGAATGAATGCATATTCATATTTATTTAGAACTACAGTAACATCTGATTTCTCTCAACATGGGGACAGGAGAGCTGTCAATCAATACATTGAAAAAAAATAACTTGCATTATTTATTTGAAAAAGTAACTCAGATATTCTCTTGTAAATGAAAAAGTAATGCGTTACTTTATTAGTTACTTGAAAAAAGTAATCTGATTACGTAACTCGCGTTACTTGTAATGCGTTACCCCCAACACTGTATGTGTATATATATATATATATATATACATATTTACAATATTGATGTAAGCAAAATCTTACTAGGTCAATATAACCCTTCTAATTAAATTAATATTACTGTTTCAGTAGTGACAAATTTGGGGAAGAGGACAAATATTCCAAAACCTTCTAAAAATACAATATGAGAATTAACTGCACAAATACTAGTAAAGTGTACATTGGATATTATACATTTTTTTTGGGAAAAATATACTTTTTTTTTTCAAGACGTTTCCAACTGTGACTTTGGACCAATTCTGTGGATGTATGTACAGTATATATAGATAGATAGATAGATAGATAGATATAAAGAGATAAAACATAATTGTACCCCCATGATACAGTGGAAATAACAATCCATAAATAATATATTTCTTCTAAATTACGGGCTGGACTGTAGAAATCCCCAAGCGTAAGGTATCAGTCGCGTGTTTTTCTCACATCCTCGAGAAAGGCGTCGCGGTTGGCGGTGGTTCCCGGTCGCTGGGCACCGCGCATGTGAACCATCCCCCACCGGCGGAGAGCGAACACATCGCTGCGTACATCGGGATCTGGCGCGGGGTCACCTTCCATCGCTGCGAACGAGCGCTCACACATCCTTCTCGGTAGGAAACAATAATATTTCCATTTTACGGCTTATGCTGAATATTACTGTGTGGTGCATATTTGACCTGGGCATTGCTTTGTGTAAAAGTGTTTCTGTTCAAGCCTCCTGTTCTATCCTAAATAGTCGCTATTGGTGCTTGTTTGCGGTGTATTTCGTGCATGGCATCATGTTAAACACCGACGAAATAAATCAAATAAATATAGCCAGCGAGCGATTCAGGTGCGTCGTTATTGCTTTGGTATTATATTTATAAATATTAAATCCAGGCTATGCATCCAGCGAGTAAATAGACATGTTTTACATAAAAAAACGTGACTGTCGTTATTAAAATGTCGGGAATTTCACGCAAAGCAATGTCACGTTGAATAGCCAGCAGCGCAAATGAATCATTTTAGCCAAAGACAAATCTGAGCAAGGCCATGTTGATAATCAGGCTAGCTTATGAACATCAATCATGACATATCAGCTATGCTTTCATTGATATAGATGGGTTTTCTTCAAGAGCACTACTGGTTGGCGTTGCTTTTAGGCAGATGGCGAGGAGTGATAAACAAAACAAAGACAATATCACTGAAGGAATCACATCTGAGCTATAGAAATATCAGCTTGGGGCTATTTTATCCAATGCATGATTAAAATGAAAAGACATCGGGCATGTTTGCAATAAAACCTGTCGGAAAATATAAGGAGTGCGATTCAATGAAGGCATCCCGACTGGTCGTTATGTAACAGCTAGCAACAACAACAACAACACTTGACAGTCATCGATGAAGAAGAGCCGGAGCCATCATCACAGAAACACAGACACGCTGTGGAGACATTCACCACACAGCTCGAGATATGAATGCATTTGGGTTTTCATTTTGTGAAACGGTATAATATAATGATAATTAATGCTTTAGACCAGCATGTCTCCTTCCTTAACCATGTTATAATGCACGGAAAGCCTGTACGTGTGGTGCGTAACGTTCAGAAGCTCCTCAAGACACTACAGATCTACAGAAGACTGATGGACGTCAGGATCTGACGCTCCCCCCGTGGTTTTCTAGCCAATCAAACTGCTACATTCAGGCCGCATCTATCAGGCATCTCCTTCATGACTGCAAATATTATACTCGTATTATACACATATAGGCTATCGTTTTGATACACACACGAGAGCTCAAGTTGAGAGGTCACTGTCTTTTGTTTTTTATTCACTTAAACGAAATCGGTTCATTAGGATATGGAATTGTTTAATAAAAAAAAAAAAAAACAGTAGTCTCTAAATTTCAGTCCTAGTGTAGTTTGTATTTTTGCTGATAAAATTAAATAATTTACTTATTTTTCCTTTGAGTTTTTTGACTATTTAGCTCAATAGCCTGGATAAATATCTCTTTGTATTGAATTGGCTGGCGTGTTGGAGCTGTCCGCGGTGCTGAAACCACATGTGCCATCTTTATCATTAAAAGTGATGCATCCACGTCTAATATATGCCATTAAGAGTTTAGAAAATGTCTTTAGCTAGCATTCCCATTCCCATGTACATGAATGTTGTTGCAACCAAAATGACAGCACTGTCATAAGTTGTCAGAAATTTTCTCAGACATTGCAACAGTTCTGTGTGGCAGTTTGAGACACGTCATTATATCATTATCAGGCTTTATTATCCTGTTTTCTGGCATTTGCAATCGTATTGAATGGATATATACCACAACACAACAAAGAGGAAACAAGCTTTTCCCATTTAGAGTTTAATTATGTTTTGTGTTCTGCTGGAAGATCATTGTTTTATGTCATTAAAAGGATCTGATGTCAACGCAGCCATAATATGAGCAGATGCGTTGAGATCTCACAGACAACACTGACTGAATGGATCTGAGATCTCATCTTAAACACTAATGAATGATCGTAGCTTCAAGCTAATGCTGTCGGTACATTCATCCCAGACAATAACAACATTTTATAGCTCATCTTTCATTTCAAAAGCCTAATTTAAGAAGAGAAGAGACGGGAGAAATATGTGCGATTGTGAAATGTTTATTCGTGATGGTAGGTGTTTATTTCTTCCATGACTTTCATGAGCTCACAGCTTCAGTCCCCTGGAGTAACCCGGGGTTATGTGTCTCGCTCAAGGGCAAATGGCTCATTCCTTGCAGGGATTTTCCGGTTGCACCACAACACCTTCATAACTCTCCTCTCTGCTATTGTAGACAACCCTTTTAACCTCTTGGCCACTCTCTTTTGTTTTGACGTAGTGTTGTCTTAGGGGTGCAACATCAACATCACTTCTTGTATTACATGTCTTACTGGAGCAGTTAAAGAAGCAGCTCTCGGTCAGATTCATGCTTAACACTCAATAGTACAGTGGTTTTTTTCAGGGAACATGACCAAACTAACTGCAGCGAAGTGCAACATCCAAATCATGAGTCCTCTGTGTTGTCCTTTATATAAAGTGATGGGAATTTGAATCCATGTTCCTTAATGCGATTATAGAACAACTTAGTGGCTATTTTCTAGATTATCATAAGAGTATATTCCAGATAAGATGCATTTTGCCTTGTGGAGCGGAGAATTGTCCAGTAAAGTTGTGTTGTATAGTTTGTGCCCTTGCATCGTTTCTAAGCTAATTATCTCCTAGTGAATCACTTGTCTTGTACCACTTACATCTTGTGTGTTGCTTTTAATAAAAGTTTCTGTAAAATGAACACATAATTAAAAAATGGCAAAATGTGTGTAATAGGTGACACTGCCGTAAGTTTACTGTCATTCCAAATATCATTTTAAATGTCACATCCTTCAGCAATAGCCTCTTTGTATAGCTGCATTACATACATAGTAACAAATGTTTTGCACAAACTGTAAAGATCAGACTGAAATGATCAGGGATGTTGTTAAAAATAAATGTCAGAAATGAATGTTTATTAAACACACCTTTTCCCTCATAAATGTACAGTTTACATGAGGATCACACATTTGTTTGGACTGAAATAATAAAATCCTTTATCTGCTTGGTCACTTATGAATCATGTTGAGAGAGAGAATAATAAACCAGCCAAAGAATACACTAAATGCCAGGATAGTCTGCTTAAAGCAAACTAATGTAAAATATATTTTTAGCACTGTTTTCCATATTGATGTTACATAGTATTTTTGTTGTTTTATAGTATACATATCTAAACATTCTTGAATCAAGATACATTTACTTGAGAAGCAAAATTACAATATATTAGGTATTGTTTTCAGAAAAAAAAACAATTATTACAATTGTGTTAGGTTTTTGCTTAAAGCAAGAAAAAAATTCTGCCAATGGGGCAAGAAAAGTAATCTTGCGCTTTTTTTTTTTTTTTTTTTTGCAGTGTAGGCATATTTCTATATTCTATATATGATAACTTTCTACAGAGTTGATTGACAAAAAGTTATATATAAACAAATCTGATTAGTTCTTGGGTGGAGGCGGCACTGCTTCCACTTCTGCACCAACCACATTCATGTGTCTGGAGTGTTGAGTGCATCCCTTAGGCAGCTGTCAGTTCCTTTTCTCCAGTGGCAGGACTGTGGATCCCAGCATGCACTGCAGCATGAATGACTCATGCAAACTACTGTGCTGTGCTACTGTTTACTGTGCTGTTTGCACTGATGTTGTGTGTGCTGCATCTTTGAGGCACCTGTCATGTGCTGTAGTGTAAACTGCACATCTCTGTGTGATTATTGAATGTTACCATTACGTTTATCCATTTCTTCACACACAAGAGTCACATTCTGAAGACTGTGTTGGTTGCTCTTTTCCATATGATTACAAAGCTTTACCATAGCCATTATCTTTGTTTGAGAAACTGATTAAATATACAGTTTTCCTCTTGTTCCTGTTGCACATATAGTTTGAAATCAGCCTGAACTATTCAGAACTGAATCAGATGTGATTGGTTGTGGCTTCAGTCTGAGTTGACCAGTGGCACTCTGACCGTTACCTGGCCTTGCCACTGCTTTACACTGAGAAGAAACACCTACTGGATGCTTCTGTTTGTTGTAATGGCATTTAATTACTTTTGCTGCTTAGTTGCACTGTAGTCAGGTTGTAGCCAATTTTCTGAGAATATTACATGACTATAGCTTATTTTTAAAACGTAAGACAAATAAAGAATATATCTCTCTTTTGTGGCTCTGCAAAAAAATAAGATATATACTTGCATGTTTGTACCCAGAAGGAGAGCGATCTTTTAATAAATAGATTAAAAAGCAAAAGCCATCTGTTACACTTTATGCTTCTTGTGTTTCGTCTTTTTTTTTTTTTTTGCAGGTGCCCTCTTGTGTTAGCCACATGCTACTGTTTACTGTGCTGTTTGCACTGATGTTGTGTGTGCTGCATCTTTGAGGCACCTGTCATGTGCTGTAGTGTAAACTGCACATCTCTGTGTGATTATTGAATGTTACCATTACGTTTATCCATTTCTTCACACACAAGAGTCACATTCTGAAGACTGTGTTGGTTGCTCTTTTCCATATGATTACAAAGCTTTACCATAGCCATTATCTTTGTTTGAGAAACTGATTAAATATACAGTTTTCCTCTTGTTCCTGTTGCACATATAGTTTGAAATCAGCCTGAACTATTCAGAACTGAATCAGATGTGATTGGTTGTGGCTTCAGTCTGAGTTGACCAGTGGCACTCTGACCGTTACCTGGCCTTGCCACTGCTTTACACTGAGAAGAAACACCTACTGGATGCTTCTGTTTGTTGTAATGGCATTTAATTACTTTTGCTGCTTAGTTGCACTGTAGTCAGGTTGTAGCCAATTTTCTGAGAATATTACATGACTATAGCTTATTTTTAAAACGTAAGACAAATAAAGAATATATCTCTCTTTTGTGGCTCTGCAAAAAAATAAGATATATACTTGCATGTTTGTACCCAGAAGGAGAGCGATCTTTTAATAAATAGATTAAAAAGCAAAAGCCATCTGTTACACTTTATGCTTCTTGTGTTTCGTCTTTTTTTTTTTTTTGCAGGTGCCCTCTTGTGTTAGCCACACAAAAACAGATAAGCCATTTAGCTATTGAGTTGTTCCAAGATGACCTGCCTCCAATATCTGATAATTTTATCCATACAATTACCAATTTGCTAACATTTGCAAAACCTGTGCATTATTGCTGTACAAATGCAAATGCTACTTCAATAAACACTTACATTTGCACAAGGGTTACTGAGAGCTAACGAGCCTGAACAAAAGGTTGGTGAGTTGTTGAACACGGTTCACTTGGCGCTGTAATGATTTGTTTTGCTAGAGACAATAAGATCAATGATTTGAATAGGAATAGCTTGAACTGCAGCAACACACGTTAATGACTGCTAAATGTCTATTTAATGACCAAATTAATTAGTTACAGACTTCACTACTCAACTAATCTGATTAATCATTAAAGACCTAATCTTTTTTTTTTTAATTAGAAGAAAGTTTAATGTAGAGAAGTCACTGATGCAGCATTTAGCTGTGTTTATGAGGTAGGGGGCGCCAGCTGAACCACTGGCTGATTTGCATTGCTTGACCTACAGTAAGTATTCGCTGCTGGACTTCAAGGTACACAAGTTCACATTGGTTAGTTCAGGATACTCTTGTTGTCTTCACGAAGAAAATGGCTGAAATTGGCTGTGAGTGAGTGATGTCAAGCATAGCAGCTGCTAATTGGGGTTCGTCGATTATGTGAAGTTGAGCTTTTATACAGTAAGCATTGTGTGTCAAGCACTCAGCATATTGGGAAGGAACAGCAATGTTAAGAAGTTATGCATAGCTTATCTGGAATTTGTCTTGACTAAGAAATGCAAAACTGGTAAGGAGAGACTGACAATCTTCTACGTCAGACTTCGTAGAATAGTAAGGGGTTCAGATGCTACTTTTCTTGTGCTCACATTATCTGTCCAGGGTGCTCCCTTAATCCAGATCACACACTCTACATAGGGCACCTACCCTCCAAAGGGACACCATCTTATGCTATGCTCTTCTGCTCTCCCTCCAGCCTGTTCAGGAGGGTCAATCATGTTTCATGCTCAACATTGATCCTTGCCAATTTCAGTTTTAAATTCAACTGAGTAGCTATGTACAACTTGATGCTTACGATTCAATGGTTGGCCATAACAGTAATGAATTTGAGGTAGTGAACATTATTAGTCATGAGAATTTTAAGAGTGGATTTCTGCTAATCACATGGTGAGGACTGATTGAAGGACTCCAAACAAGTTTGCATAACCTGCCAAACCAGAACAGGAGCATCTTACACTCTTAAAAATAAAGGTGCTTAAAAGGTTCTTCGCAGTGATGCCATAGAAGAAGCATTTTTGGTTCCATGAACCATTCAGTCAAAGGTTCTTTAAAGAATCATCTCTTTCTTACCTTTTTATAATCTGAAGAACCTTCTTTCGCCACAAAGAACCTTTTGTGAAACAAAACAGATGTTAAGGTTTTTTATTGAAACCAAAGACAAAAGAAGTGTCTTCTATGGCATCGTGAAGCACATTTATTTGTAAGAGTGTAAGGTCTGGAGATAATGATGATAGGGGGTCACTGGAGGGCCAACTGAGCAACAAGATGGAGATACGGACTGGAACTAGGCCTATTATGAATTAGTTTTTCAGCAGATCTGACTCCTAGTCTTTGGTCTTCTTAGCCATGTTCCTGCCTTCACATCCTCCATCCCTCCTTCCTATGTCTTCAGCTAGTGAGGCTACTCCTGAGGGTAACTCTACTCGTACTGCATTTTTTAAAAACTTCTAAACTCAATATCTGGGAGAGCTTGGGATACTGGAGGAACAAGCTTGACAGAATCATTCTTGGTGCCCATGAGTGGCATCCAGTTCTGATGGGTCCAACAGTATCTCGTCTACCTCTTTCAGTACTGTGCCAGTCCTTGAATAGTTTGGAGCTGCAGACGAGGAACCTCAATAGTCATCCTTGGCCTACATGCTACAAGGACAAGTTGCTCTCTCTTCATGCATCACGAAGACCTTTGAGAGGCTTGTGCAGAAACATGCCCAGACACTGATCTAGCACATAAAACATGGATAAACCACCAAGAGAGCAGACGAAACCATGCACACACTGTAACAAAGACCTAGAAAAGTCCCCTAAACCCATTGCAATATGTCTACCATGCACAGATTATTATTTTGGAGAACTCTGAACTATGTGCTTCACATACAGTAGGCAAGGCAAGCAGAGCAATATACTGTAGATCTAGATCTTTAGTTTCTAATAGTTAGTGCTGGCCACATGGCTATCTATAATAACAGACAGGATAGAAGTATGTAGAAAATAAAAACTGATGCAGATGGGCGATGCAAGTATGCATCATTGAAGATGTTTGGTTCTTTTAGAAACGGTTTGTTGATAAATAGCATTACCATTTTTAGATGTATTGAAATGACTATTGAAAAAGGTTTCTTGGGTAACTGAGTGACTTTACAAATCTTTTCTTGAGGATCAGTTGCTGCTATGAGTTCTTGTGGAAAGATTTAGATTTGATGTATATTAATATTGTCAAGTAGGTCTTCATAGTTCTTGTTGAGTATCTTTGGAAGATGTTGAGGCATTTCATGTAAAATATTAGCCAATAAATATATTTACCGTATGTTGTCTGAGAGAAAATGTGGTCTGTATTGTTCATAAAGATCAGGTGTGATTTGTTGAGGGAGCCATACCAAGAAAGAAGTGGACTTATGAACATAAAAAACAGAGAGGTCCCAAACGTATCCTGTTTCTAACACAAGAATCTGAACTGATGCTTGGAAAAGATGTTCAACAGAGTAAGCTCATTAAAAAGAAGCAAAAAAAAAAAGTTTTAAAAGGGAAACTGCTGCTTCAGTACAGATGCTGTAAGTGCTCCACAGAGAGCAAACGAAACAAACTGACAAAGACTCAATAGAGTGTGTCTCTCAGCAAAACAGCTAGAGCAGTGACTTCTCAGAGTCTTCTGACGGGGGTATTTGTAATGAAGAGGATGGGGTGCAATTCACAACCCACAGCTGGAGCTGACAGTCAGTCACAAATACACAAACTGTGTATGCATTGACAAGACAATGAACCATCATGAGGAGTTTCCATGCTACACAAGCTCTTGGATTAGTGGTTAGGATGAGAGCAATGAACTTACATTCTGCACAAATGGTAAAGCAGATATTTCCCAAATTGCACATATACATACAGAAATGGATGTCATTGTTCTTGTTCATAGCCAGTTATCATTATATGAAACTAATGCATTATATGAAACTAGCTAGTATTTCTCTTTGTTGAGTTGCTTGTCTTAAAAAGTTGAGTCTTAGAAAAAACATTGAATGAATTGAGAAACATACCACACTTTGGGCCAAACAATTACATTTTAACTAATCTTTTGTGAAAAGCTGTATTTAAGCATTTGGCAGATGCCTTTGTTTAAAGCAACTTGCGGTGCATTGACGTGGTTTTATCAGTATTCAGCTTTAATATTGTAGCAGAATTTGATGAGGAAATGAAATTAATCCATCTTGCACAACCAATTGTTTTGGGTTCAAATAAAAGATTATGAGTTTTCTCTAAATTACAGAGAGACATGCATTGACAGTAGTTGCCGCAGTGAAGTGAATGGACATTTAATATCAGAATGAATGTGATTTCATTATGAAGTTGAAGATCACACCATTATATCATAAGCAACCACCACTTTTTCTCTTTATTTGTCAAGAATGCCCATTCTGGCATGATTTAAGCTTCACCTGGTGAAGATTTGCTCTGCCTCATTCAGTTTGGGTTCTACTTGCAAACTGCTTTTATACTAAACAGTTGTTCCAGATGCTGATATAGAAATATAAGCAAGTATAAGCAAGCAGTGTTATATGTTAATGGAGAAATGAACACTTTTGTTTCTTACCTACATAGACTTTCTCCATTAACATAGCGCTGGAAAGCTGAAGACCGTCGATTATGTTTCTAAGCTGAGTAGTCTTTTCTGCTAAACCTTACAGCATAAGTATTCAGTAAAAATGTGTGTTTTACATTATTGCTGAAAACACTAGTCTAACTTGGGCTTAGTCCAGGAACATAACCTTTCAATATTGAGCACTTGGGCGAGACACTTAGCATCTAGCTTCTTCCAGGGTGACTGTGTATCTATATTAAATGAACTGTAAATCTCATTGGATAAAAAAGGTCCGGTAAATGATAGGCAACCGTAAGTCATTATTCAATCAAATCAAACCAAACCAAATCAAACCGTAAGTCATACTCCAGATCAAACCTTCACTCTGTGACATGAATTGTGTTTGTGTCCCAAGTCTCTTCCTCAGCATCTCCTCAAAATCAATGTCAATTGAATTGAGATAAGCATAGCAAGCACAATCTCCACTCAAAGCCTGTCTCAAATTAGAAGTAGAAATGTTTCATTGTGTTCAACATTTGAGACAATATTGTATATTACCATCATGTGATCCCATTATGAGCTCACTGAAAAAGATTCATCCATGATGGCAGACGAAAAATAGTAAAAATAAATTACTAAGACATGTTACTGCAGTTTAATACATAAAAATGGCAACCAGTATGTGCGTATGCTCCATGTTCTTGTTTTTGGGTCAAATTGTAAGCTTAAATTCAACAAATCTGTAAAAATCAGTTATGTTTACTCGCTTTTCTTAAGTAGATTCAATGATTACTTTTTACAGTGTAATGATAGAATCAGATGTGTTTATGTCACTTGGAGAGAGCTAGTTAGCATTCCCATTTATCTTAATGGCAGTTTGTCAGCTTGTACATGGCCGTCCTGGAAGTAGTGTGAATGTTTTGATCTTTGCTAATGGCTCAGAAATCATGATAACACTGATAGGAAGATGAAACCTCAATGTACAAAGATCCAGAGTATCATAAGCTGTCCGATATCAAAGGCAGCAGACAGGTTGTAAAAGTCTATTTTATGCTTTTAAGATCTTTCAAAAATCATTTACAAGATTTGTAACTTACAGTCTATTTTTCTTGCAAAATTTTCCAAATGCTTTGTTTTGTCAGAATGCAAAGTTTTTTGAATGGCCGTCAATGAAGGAATATGTAGTTACCAAATCTACCAGCAGGTGCTAACTGGACCATGCTAACCAGACAAACTTTCAAATCAAACCACTTTTATTGCCACATCACCAACAGCAGGTGTGCCGTGGTGAGTGAAAAGCTTGGAAGCGTGCGCCAGACAGTGCAGAATACAATTGACATGATTTAACAAATAACAGTATACACATTTAGACACTTTACAAATAATAGCATACTTTTATGTACAGTATATACACTATATAAAACAATAATATATAAAATATACAAACATAATCCACAAATGTATACAGAGTGGTTGTAGATGTAACTTTGACCACTTATTTAAAATAACTTATAGTCTCTTGAGTGGCTTTTCCAGTCCACTCTTTCAAAAATGCTGTAGATCAGCATAGTGATGGTATCAAATGGTAATATTATAGACTGTTTGGTCACACTTTATTTTAAGGTCCAATTCTCGCTATTAACAAACCATTAACTGTGACTTTTGCTTCAATAAACTCCTAATTTGCTGCTTATTAATAGTTAGTGCGGTAGTTGTGAAGTTTAGGTATTAGGGATGTAGAATATGGTCATGCACAATATGTGCTTTATAAGCACTAATAAACAGCCAATATGTTAATAATAGGCATGCTAATAAGCAACTAGTTAATAGTGAGAATTTGATACAGACCCTATACTAAAGTGTTACCGACCATTTATATACAAACGAAAAAAAAAAGAAGAAAAACAAAAACAAACAAACAAACAAACAAAAATAGGGTGTATTACCATAATACCATACATTTCGATATTTGGAAGTCCTACTTATGCTAATGATAACTATTAATAAAGAAAGATCTCATCCAATAAGATTTGCGTGACAAGTTTGTCCATTACGAACAGTAGGTTGACATGTCACATGGGTAGATCATATTTTTATTATATGTGTAGTTACTATCTCTTTAAATGTTTCTGAAGCATGCCCAAACAGAATGAGTTGATGAGTTGGCTGGATTTAATAACAGCACCTGCTTCAGGGAATAGTTTCTCCAGTTGCACACTGAACATCTGTTCAACAAACTAGCTTGTTGTTTTTATGCACTGTTGTGTGGCAGATTATTCCTATAGTAACATGTGCCCAGTGTCTTTCTCTTTTAAATGAAAGCTAATGTGTGTATATTGTCTCAATCTCAATGGCAGACAGGTTAGTAGTGTTTGGGAAATTAAAGTCTGGGCCTCATTAATTTCTTCATTTTACTGCGTTCTTCTGCTTGTGCTAATAAGTAAATAAAGAATGCCGTAAATATGAATGTATTTTGTGGGCCTCATCATGGGATGATAAGTTGACAAAGCAAAGTATTTGCAAAACAGAAAAGTTCAAGTTCTTTAAAGTATGTTCATTTCTGCACTCAGTACTTGGTCGGGGCTTCTTCAGCACAAACTCCAGCATCAGTGAGGTGTGGCATGAAGCGATCAGCCTGTGGCACTGCTGTTGAGCCTTCAGCTCGGATCCACTGTTTCTCATCTTTCTCTTGAACATATCCCATAGACTCCATATGGGCTTCAGGTCAGGCATGCTGGCTGGCCAATCAAGCACAGTAATATCATTGGAAGTGGTTTTGTCACTGTGGGCAGGTGCTAAAGTCCTGCTGGAAAAGGAAATCAGCATCTCCATGAAGCTTGTTAGCAGATGGAAGCATAACGTTCTCCAAAATCTCCTGGTAGACGGCTGCATTGGCTTTGGACTTGCTAAAACACAATGGAGCAACTCCAGCAGACGTCACGGCAGCCCAAATCATCTCTGACTTCAGAAACTTCACACTGGACTTCAGGCAGCTTGGATTCTGTGCCTCTCCAGTCTTCCTCAGACTCCAGACCTTGATTTCTAAATGAAATGCAAAATTTACTTTTATCTGAAAAGAGGTTCTGACGTTGTTTCTTGTTTCAAAAGTGGATTGGTAGCTCTTTTCCTGAAGACGTCGGAGCGTGGTGACTCTTGATGCACTGACTCCAGCTTCAGTCCACTCCTTGAAAAGCTCTCTCAAGAGTTTGAATCAGCTTTGCTTGACAGTATTCTCAAGCTTGCGGTCATCCCTGTTGCATGTGCACATTTTCCTACCCATTTTCTTCTTCCAGTCAACTTTGCATTTAATATGCTTTGATACAGCACTCTGTGAACAGCCACCCCTTTCAGTAATGACCTTCTGTGACTCACCCTCTTTGTGAAGCCAGTGTGCTCCATCCTCAGCCTACTTTTTCCTCTGGTCTTGTCACTTGCTATGTTTCCATCCACCTATTTTTATGCGTATTTTGGAATATCGCATTAAAACGCTGGATGGAAAAGCCAAGATGCGCATTAATTATAAAAATGCGCATACAAAACGTATGCGCAACAATTGAGTAGGATAAACTTTTTATCCGATAAGAAAGAATGTGCATAAACTACGATGGAAACACATTTATCAAATAAATTCCACCATGCTCATCAAAAAGTCATGTGACTGCACGATGGGACGGGATAACTTGAATAACCAGTGGACCGATCTCGTTGCACAGTATCTGAAATGTTGTTATGGTCATTCTGTAATGCCTGAGCAAAGTCTGTCGTCAAAGTATTTCTGTATAATTGTCTTATGGTGCCTTTCCACTGCGTGGTACGACTCGGCTCGGCACGACTCGGTTTGCGTTTCCACTGCAGTTTAGTACCGCTTTAAGAGGGCGAATTATACACGTTGCGGCCAAGAGCTGAGCGACCTCTGGGAGTCCAGCTGCCAGATCATCTCCCAATATCATGTCAAAAGCAGTCTTCAATGCTGGCTTACCTGTGTTTATCAAATCACAAAATCATAGACATTGCTAACAATCATGCTTCCAGAGGATCGCAAACAACCCCCACACATACACACTCTCTCTGATGATTAATCTCTTAATGGCCGTTCTTCCACATTACATCAGACCCCCTGAACCTCTAGTCACATGACTTGTTTGATCACGGCTCAGCCAATCAGGCCGCTTCTGCTGAAAGCTCTATCTGAGTGAGCGCTGTCTCCTGGCAACTGCCAGCATGCTTTTCTTACATGCTGTAAGCTCCTCAGATATTAGCTGTGGCGTCTCTGCTCTGAGCTGCTTAGATAATGGACTGTAGCCAGACCTCACCTGCAGGATCGGCCGCTCTCCCTCTTACACTCCTCCCTCTCCATATCACTTCACCACACCTGCTCCACCTCACATACTGTACAACTACACTTTCATCTCTCGCTTTTTTGTTCTCAGCCCTTTTGCACTGTAAGAAAAAAAAAAAATCTGCAGAAAACTGAAAAACATACTGGTAATTTTCTGCCATGGACATTTCCTTTAACACCTAAAACACCACAAAATGTGTAATTCAAGCAACAGGGAAAACACCTGTGAAAAATCATTATGAAATTATGAATTCCTTCTTATTAAAACAGCACATCGAACCCTATTTTTACTGTCTTTTTTATAGAGATAATACTCTTTTATATTAGGTTTTAATATTAGATTTTCTAAATACAACTTTTTAAAATGAATAAATAAAATAGGGTTTATCTGCACTGCATTGTGCCATTTAATTAAGTTAATATCTTCAGCACAAACATGCCTCCTCTGTATGTAAATTGGGCTTATTATAGATTGTGCTTTATTTGTCTGCCACAATTAACACTGCACTATTACCGCCTGTGAAAAGCAAACAGATTTTTATTTAAAAGATACTTTTTTTTTATTTAAAAGAGACAAATGATGGAGTGGAGCATTATATGCGCTTTTTAATGATAGAGAAGAGCGGGGATGTATTCAGTCAAGCATACTTGCAGCATTTTATTATAATCAAAAGTGAGATTTAAATGCCGTCCCAGCGGTTTCAAATACCTTGTGCATTTCTGAAATGACTGTTTTGAATGCAATGAGTCGGGTAGGTGTTGCAGATCATAATGCATGAGTGATTGTGCACAAAAGTAATCTAATTAACTTCCAAAAATGACCTGTTTCACATTCTTTGTGCATTTCTGTAAGAAATTATAGAAAATGCATTTTGCATGTAACAAACGTGAGTTTGCATGTAATGCAATGAGTGTTAGCATGCAAAAACATGCATTATGGATGCACTTACTTAACTGCACTTAAATTGTTTAATATCTAATAGTCTCTTATGGATCAGACAGTTAATCTGAGTGAATTCATAAGACTTGTCTGTAGCAAACCCTCCTAACCCAGTTGCTGCAGGTAGATGTGTGTTATATATTTAGCAGCAGTCTCTGAAATCTGCTTACTATAATAGGTTTACATGTATATGCGGTAGTTTTCATTCACTAGGCATCTGTTAACCCTTCACTTTTTTTTTTTTTTTCAAAGAAACCCGTCCTAATAAGCTCACTCCAAGAAACTGACAATATGTACTAGCTCTTGTAACAAAAGCGGTGCAGTATCAAGTGAATAAGCTGCAGAAATGAATTATGGCTCTCACGTGGGCAGCGCAAGTCAGAGTCCCAATTATTATGTGTCCTGATCCCATCTCCCCCTCTGTCCCTAAAGAACGTCCTTTAGCGTTTAATGCTGATTTCTTTAGTGTTCCTTTACCTCAACTGGTAGATCACAGTGCTAGAGACAGCAAGGCTGCAGGCCTGTTTAACAGGGAGTTCACATACTGATAAAAACTCATAGCTTGAATGCACTATAAATAGCTGCAGATATCTGCCAAGCATATACAGTGGGTACGGAAAGTATTCAGACCCCCTTAAATTTTTCACTCTTTCACTCCCGAGGATCCCCAAATCCAGGTGTGAAAAACTTGTTGCATCTTTCCCAAAAAGACTCATGGCTGTATTAGATCAAAAGGGTGCTTCTACTAAATACTGAGCAAAGGGTCTGAATACTTAGGACCATGTGATATTTCAGTTTTTCTTTTTTAATAAATCTGCAAAAATGTCAACGATTCTGTGTTTTTCTGTCAATATGGGGTGCTGTGTTTACATTAATGAGGAAAAAAAATTAACTTAAATGATTTGCTGCAATAGCTGCAATATAACAAAGAGTGAAAAATTTAAGGGGGTCTGAATACTTTCCGTACCCACTGTAGTATATTAGGGCTGTCAATTTAACCCATTAATTAGAATTATATATAATAATGCTTTTAAAATGTACATATTTAATAAAGTTCTGTGACCTGTATGTAAAATACATAATAAGGCAATTTTCAACCATCAAAATGATTCAAGTCTGAGGTACTGAATGTAAAACTATTTTTGTGGATTCGCATATTAGCCCAACAGCTGCTACTGCAGACAACACTCACATGGAAATAAAACATATATAAAAACAGACCATTGTCCCTTCAGTTCACCTGACTATTCCCTCATTTCATTAGTGGATTGATTTGGGTTGTCACCTCTGTTAGACTCCAAACCTGTGGAGGCCTCTCTTCAGGAAGCTGGTGTTATTTCTCTGGCTGCTTGCAGGTTTAATTAGATGTATTAATGAAGCATCGTGACGATAGGCAAACCATCTTGTTTGTGCTGCTACCATGTGAACTTGGGTGCAGATTTTCCAGGCATTTTGATATTTTTACAAAGTGCACTTAAGTGTGTTTAAAAGTGTTTTAGAAAGTGTACACTCTTTGGTTTAAGTACTTAAGTGGCCTTTATTTCATTAACATTATATATTTTTGCAAGTACAGTTAACATGCTTTTAAAATCTGAAGTAAATTACAAGTGCACGTTCTTTTTCACAAGGCTAGATACTAATTTCCTAATGCATACATGATGACTGCAGTTCTGCTTTAAAGCAGTGATGTTTACTGAATACTGCTGAAGGTTGGCTGCTTGAGATTGCTTTCCTAAAGAGTGAAAGCATCCTTTCTGTCGTTTGTCATCTTGACTGGTTTGACTGGTGTGATTGTTTGTGGTTGAGTTTCATTTGACAAAATGTCTTGTTCCACAGCTTCATCTTAAAAACTCAAAGCAAGTGCACAAATGTTTCCTCACCAGAGCAACCCAGCAGCTTTCCATCACAATGTTCCCCAGAGTGCTGGTGTGATCACACCCTCTCTCTCTCTCTCTCTCCTCCCCGTAACCCCTCGCCTCATGCCGTCTAAGCCATTCAAGTGGAACACTGCAGGATTATCCTCTACATGAGCTCCAGACACACTCCACAACCAGTGCTGAACTAAAACAATAGAGGCCAATAATATAACCGGCCGGACCTGTGTAATGATATCTGGATTATTTTACTCTTAAAAGGTCCTACCATTGTTTGTGAATGGGTTCACCGGTGGTAAGTTCACAGTTTTTATCAAAACAAAGAGCTGGATAGTTTGTGCATGGAATGGATTTTTCCCTTGTGGTTGGTTCTGATGAGAGCTTTTGGTAACACTTTATTATAGGGTCCAATTCTCACTATTAACTAGTTGCTTATTAACATGTTGGCTGTATATTAAAAATGTGTTATTATTATTATTAGTGCTTATAAAACACATATTCTGCATGACCATATTCTACATCCCTAATCCTAACCAACACCTAAACTTAACAACTGCCTTACTAACTATTAATAAGCAGAAAATTAGGAGTTTATTGAGGTAAAAGACATAGTTAATAGTGAGAATGTGTCCCCAAATTAAAAGTGTGACTGGAAAAGCAGTTAACCAGGATATGTGAGAAGTCCTTCGGTGCCTCTGAAAATAACTTCCCGTGCGTCTCATGAAGGAGATTGAGAGCTGTAATCTACACAGACTTTCTCCCTAGTTTATATCGCAATATCTCAACATCAGTATACAACTATAAACAACCTCTTTTTGGTACACTTAGCTGAATGGATAATCTAAAACTCATAATCATAAAACAATACAGCAGTAGATTCAGCATGCTTTGCAGTAAGCAGTTCAGGTTACAACACAATCTTGTCTTATGGTCATATATAATTATTATAATAGTTATTCACAATTTATGTCACTGTTTTCCTGACCCCCTGACAGGTTACACTGGGTCTAATCACTGTAATTAGTCCGTTTGGAAAATGTTCTAATAAAATGTGCAGAGGTAGACATTATTTTTCAGACAAAACAGTTGTGCCATTCTTGCACACAATATCACTGCACAAACCTTTGTCTTAATTACCAGCTACACACAATTAAGTGCCATCCCCTTGTGAAAAAGACGTGTGCTGTATTGTATTTAAAAGGATATTTTTAAAGCTGTACTTGCAGATAATAAAATATTACTGAAATAAAAGTCCACTTAAGTGTCCTCAAAGAGAGTTCACTTTGCTTCTTAACAAACTAAAATGCACTTTGTAATAATGTAAAAAAAAGTTTAACCTTAAAGTGCATTTTAAATATCTTTGGTCATTCTTTAAAGAAGTATGCTTATTCTGGTGTGTTGACATTTTACATTAGAAATTACATGAAAAGTATTTAAGTTTAGGATATTCGGCATATTTACTGTATATAGTCAGTATATTTGGCAGCACGTTAACCATAATTCAAAGATAATAGAAGTAATTAATTTATTACGTATAAAGATTAAATCTAACATATATGGGTCAAAACACTCTTAAGCTTATCTAATTTAATTTAATGTAAATTTTAATTATGACATATTTTCATTTAATTGCAAATAACATGCAATTAAGTGTCCAGAAACATTAAGTATATTCTTTTACAGTATATTATTACTGTAAAAAACTTCTCTTTTTTAAAAAAAGGTATAATACAGGGTGTTTCTTTGTCACAGGGGTTTGTTCTGGTATGAAATGATGACATTCATATGTAAATAAAGAAGCTGTTTATCTTTTTAGCACAAACACCCCTCTTTATCTATGTATATTTGTCACTTTATTTTCACGAGGAACAATGCTTTATCTGCTGCAGATAACCTTGTGTTATTTGAAAGAGATGTTTGTCTGCACTTTCTGTTTATCATACCTGCAAAGAACATCAGATCAGGGCAGTCTGCTCAATCCAACACAACCAAGAGCTCACCTGCAAGTTGGGGAACTGTGACGCGACTTCAGCATAGATTTTGCATAATTCTTTAAGCATAAAGGTCTGCAACTATCATGGTAACTACATTAGCATCTACAACAGTAAACGGTAACATCTGCTGCTTTAAATGCGCGAGAGCGCTAAAGTTGGGTGGATTCTGATTGGCTGTCAAAGGTTTTTTTTTATCATTCATCAGCTGAAAAGGATTGTTCTGGAAGCGATTCCAACAATATCGTTCCTCTGTGCTGTTGACATTGTAGCTGTGGTGTGGACTTCACTATTGTCAAAGAATAAGCATGATTATTAAAACTGTATTATAGTTAAGTTATCTTTATAGTTATCACCCTTGGTGTAAACGGGCCCTTGTTTTTATTCTTAGCAGAGACACAATATCTTTTCACTTTTGTCCTCATAATCTGAATGAATGAGAGGTGAATATTGACCTCCTCCTCACAGATGAAATATTAATATTAGTAATATTACATGTACTAAATCCAGCTGTTGTCCTGACACTGAAAATCAAATATATTGCCGATATAATTGTCTCTGTTTCTATGTGACTGTGTAAGCATAAATGAGATATGCATTGAAATATGCATTGTCTGCCGTGTAAGATGGGAGTTCATCCAAATTTCCTTGGCAGGGGTTTCGAATGTGCTGAAGCATGTACAGTTGAAGTCAAAAGCTTACATACACCTTGCAGAATCTGCAAAATGTTAATTATTTTAAGAGGGATCAAACAAAATGTATGTTATTGTTTCTTTAGTACTGATCTGAATAAGATATTTCACATAAAAGATGTTTACATATAATCCCCAAAGAAAATAATAGTTGAATTCATAAAAATGACCCCGTTCAAAAGTTTACATCCCCTTGATTCTTAACACTGTGTTGTTACCTGAATGATCCACAGCTGCGTTTTTTTGTTTTTTGATAGTTGTTCATGAGTCCCTTGTTTGTCCTGAACAGTTAAACTGTCTGCTGTTCTTCAGAAAAATCCTTCAGCTCATTCTTTGGTTTTCCAGCATTCTTGTGTATTTGAACCCTTTCCAACAATGACTGTATGGTTTTGAGATGCATCTTTTCACACTGAGGACAACTGAGGGACTCGTATGCAACTATTACAGAAGATTCAAACGCTCGCTGATGCTCCAGAAGGAAAAACCATGCATTAAGAGCTGGGGGGTGAAAACTTTTGAACAGAATGAAGATGTGTACATTTTTCTTATTTTGCCTAAATATCTAATTTTTAAAAAATGTATTACTCCCCATCAGAAGCTACAGAAGATACTTACATGTTTCCCAGAAGACACAATAAGTTAAATTGACCTCGATCTTCAAATTCAAAAGGTTTTCATCACTTTTCATTCAGGTAACAACACAGTATTAAGATTCACTTTTGTAAAAAGATGTAAACTTTTGAACGGGGTCATTTTTATAAATCCAACTATTATTTTCTCTTGTGGAATATATGTAAACATATTTTATGTGAAATATCTTATTCAGGTCAGTACTAAATAAACAATAACATGCATTTTGTATGATCTCTCTTATTTTGTTAAAATAATGAACATGTTGCAGATTCTGCAAGGTGTATGTAAGCTTTTGACTGTACTACACATTAGACATAATATTTGAGAAATGGATTTGGTTGCATGACATGAGTCATGGGCAATTCTAAATCCAATCTTTGTTTGAAGAATGACTGAATGATGATGTTCATGCTTGCCAGAAGAGCATCAACGTGCATAAAAGTAAAATAACTAGATCATTTGACAGTGAGTCGAGCAAAATAAAGTTTAAGACTTTACTCAGTGTAAACACATTTTAATACAGTTTGTTTAGTGTACAGTTGCCTCATTGTTCAGAAAGAAAAGAAAACTTTCTGAGAAATTAATATAAAAAATTCCATTAAACCATCCATATATGTTCACGGATGTATGTGTGGTAGTTTTCTTAACCTTTCTGTTAATGAAACATTCTTCAGTGATTTCAGCACAGTTTGTAGGGCAGTTATCATATGCAAACAACAATAATGTGTTTTATGTTATATGGCTACATTTTACTTGGCCATTATAAAGCCATGAGGTGCAAATAGCTAATAAACTAAGACTCTTACACGATGGCTGCCTGTGTCATTATGGGTCCTCTGTCATCAGACATTGGGCTTAAGGAATTTGGGTTTTGGAATCTGGGTTAAAGACTCATTAAACCATGTTCACGTTTCCTCAGGGCTCCAGGTTTACTGTGTTATGAATCTATGTATATTTGTCTCAGATATACTTCTAGGTTCGTGAAGCCCATGTGGGTCACACATGTTCTGGTTTATTTTTCTTTCTTGTGATTATTTTTTGACAGCATACACAACAGTTTGTTTTCCTTTGATAAGTAGTTTGCAGTAAATGTGTTAATTAGTAAAGTGTCAGCATGCAGCATTTCTAGGCTTTGTTGCATATAGTCAGCAAACTTAGTCAAATGAGTGTTCCTGCAGCTCAAACAGCAGCACATCAGGTCATGGGTTTGATTCGCAGGGAAGTCATGGCTTTAAAATGTCATGGATTTAAATACATTTTAATTAAATATTTGTCGCAATTTTAAAGGCACAATACGTAAGATTTTTTGTATTAAAATACCCAAAAACCACTAGAACAGTTTTATATATTTTGCTGACTTGTGTTCTTACATTATCCCAAATGTTTTGAAGAATGTTTAAATCCAGAGAAATAAGCAGTTTTAACTAGTGACACGGACCGTGTCCATAGTGTCATTGTGTCGCCTGCCAATGACGTCATAACCCCTCGATTTCCGGTTTTTTGTTTTGTAGAAAACATGGAAACACCAAAGACGCTTTAATATGTTGTGCATTTTATTAGACAGGTGACGACCGCACAGAGTAGCATTATAACAGAACTTTCAAACATATATAGTATGATAAAACAGCGCTGCTTTACCCCACATACGCTCGACTGGAAGAAGCGGAAGTGCTAAAGTGTGGCATAATAAAAGCTCTGCTGCTTTCGAGCCATGTGTCACTCTCGTCTCTCATTAGCAATTGCTTCAGCGGCCTCGTTTCGCTTCGACGGCTTTCCGCCTCACTCTGCTTCATACTACGATGTTAATAGCTCATCCATGAACATGATTTCTGCCTGAGTTCCGTCGGATTGTGTCGGCTGTGGGGATGAAGATGACTGCTGCATCCCAATTCGCATACTATCCGTCCTAAGTAGTATTCGAAAATAGAATTAGTATGTCCCAAATCATAGTATGTTTAATAAAGTTATTCAATTAGAACTACAAACACGCATTAAAAGTGTTAAAAAACTACAAACATGGCAGATATACGTGACCAACGGACAGGTAGAGAAAGGGATTTGAGTGATAAATAATCAATGTCTAACCTGATGAAAAAATATTAATTTAATGTTATCCACATATTTCACCTGCAGCAACACTGTGAACTTTTATAATGATACGTTTGGTCATTAACTTTTAAATGCATCATGCAAACACATGAGCAGAGTTCTCGGCATGATAGACCCGCGACTAGCAGATCAACGTACCTCTTAATTTCTCTACAATACGGTAGGAAATCAAATTAAAAGAAATGTGGAGGATGTTAACTGCGATAAGATGATTGACAGGGCAGTTTAAACAGTGACAGAATGCACGTAACTAAGCAACAGAGCGTCCGTTAAAGAAGCAGCTATGACGAAGTAGCATGTCCCAAAGCTTGCCTACTATTCTTCTACATACTCAAAAGTATGTACTTTTTCTTCACAAAAAGAGTACGTACTTTTAGGATATAGTATAAGTAGACGAATTGGGACGCAGCAGACAACTCCCATGATTCCACACTCAGTCACGCCGTCATCAAACTACGCCTTTGTTTCTTTGTTTGTTTTGAATACGCGCCCTCTAGCGGTGAAAACTTACATATTGTACCTTTAATACATTTAAAATATATTAATTGCCAATGTAATACCAAATAACACACTACAGTTAAATTATAAACAAATACCTGTGCTTTAGTATGTTAGTCAAAACATAAAATAACTCTATTTTAAAGCATGACACAATATTATTAAAACATAATTATTTAAAATATACTTTAAAGTAAAACATCATTACAAAGTGCTTTATTTTATTAATATTACATATGCAAGCTTGTTTTTCTTTAAACATTTGAAGAACACAGTGCATTAAAATGAAGCACACTTTTTTTTTTTTTACAAGGGATTGCAAAAAAGAATCATCTCTAAAAATCTAGAATTCTAAAAGTCTTTGTTGTCTGATTTGTCGATAAACTCAAAATATACACCGTGTCACGGTGCACACAGCGGGGAGGAGATGAGGAGAAATAGAATAACTTAAATAGTCTTTAATAAATGAAAACACGGGATATTTTAACATGAAAGCTTGAGCATGAACATAAAGAAACACAGAGAACGTAACGAGTTGATCAGACGAAGGAGAACTGAACAGGCAGGAACTAATATACACTGGATGATTACAAAACACAGGTGTCGGGGATTAATCAATGAAACTAAATAAGGACAGGAAGGTGACCAAGTAAGGAAAGACAGGAACCAAACAGGAAACACAAGGAAAACCATAACAAAACAAACTGAACATGTGACATTACTCCCCCCTCCCGAAAGGTGCATCCCGCGCCGTAAAAATTCCACCGGGGAGGGGAGGTGGGCGCCCTGGAGGCTGGTGCAGGATGGGGACAAGGAAGGCCTCCAGGGTGGATCAGGTAGTTCTAGGTGCCATGGCGGAGCAGGGAGCTCGGAAGGCCATGGTGGAGCAGGGAGCTCGGGAACAGGAGCCCTCACTGGGCTAAACTCGGGGACAGAAGCCCTCACTGGGCTAGATTCGTAAACAAGGACAGGAAGGTGACCAAATAAGGAAAGACAGGAACCAAACAGGAAACACAAGGAAAACCATAACAAAACAAACTGAACATGTGACATTACTCCCCCCTCCCGAAAGGTGCATCCCGCGCCGTAAAAATTCCACCGGGGAGGGGAGGTGGGCGCCCTGGAGGCTGGTGCAGGATGGGGACAAGGAAGGCCTCCAGGGTGGATCAGGTAGTTCTAGGTGCCATGGCGGAGCAGGGAGCTCGGAAGGCCATGGTGGAGCAGGGAGCTCGGGAACAGGAGCCCTCACTGGGCTAAACTCGGGGACAGAAGCCCTCACTGGGCTAGATTCGGGGGCTGGAGCCGACACTGGAACGAGCTCTGGGGCTGGAGCCGACACTGGAGCCGACACTGGAGCGAGCTCTGGGGCTGGAGCCCACAGTCTCTTCCTCCGCATTCTCCTCTTTTGGGCTGAGGAGAGGGAGATGACCAGCGGGCTTGACAGCGGAGAGACTGGCGAACTTGAGTGCTGAACGGCTGGCGGGCTTGTGTGATCCGCAGCCGGCGGGCTTGACCTCGGAGCGACCGACAGGCTTGTGTGATCTGCAGCCGGCAGGCTTGAGTGAGCCGCAGTCGTCGGGCTTGACCTCGGAGCGACCGGCAGGCTTGAGTGCTGAACGGCTGGCGGGCTTGAGTGAGCCACAGCCGGCGGGCTTGACCTCGGATCAACCGGCAGGCTTGAGTGCTGAACGGCCGGCGGGCTTGACATGGAAGCGGCCAGCATTTCTGGGCTGAGGACGATCGTGGAGCTTCGGAGTATTCGGAGGTGTTTGGGGCTGGGCAGGCGGTCCGAGCCATTGGTACGGTATGTGGGGGTTCCTGGCGTGGGGTGAGCTGACAAGACACGGTGTGCCTCAGTGGGGGCTGGTCGACGAGATTGAAACATTTCCTTTCTTTCTTCCACTTCAAAATCTGAATCTTTTAAGAAAAGGACGAGATTAATCAGCTCGATCAGGGGATAATCACACATGGGAAAATCGCAGCGGATCGTCTCGTCGTCTAGTCCCAGCTGAAAGCACGCACCAAGAGCGGCATTGTGCCAGCTCAGCTGGTTAGCAAGCTCAAGGAAATCCTCCACATACCGCTCCAACCTCCGACCAGCCTGCCACAAACCCCACAGCTTGTCCTCAGCCATCATCTGTTTTGGTCTGATCATCTGTCATGGTGCACACAGCGGGGATGAGCGAGGAGACGTAGAATAACTTAAATAGTCTTTAATAAATGAAAACACAGGGAATATTCTAACACGAAAGCTTGAGCATAAACATAAAGAAACACAGAGAACGTAACGAGTTGATCAGATGAAGGAGAACTGAACAGGCAGGAACTAATATACACTGGATGATTACAAAACACAGGTGCCGGGGATTAATCAATGAAACTAAACAAGGACAGGAAGGTGACCAAATAAGGAAAGACAGGAACCAAACAGGAAACACAAGGAAAACCATAACAAAACAAACTGAACATGTGACACACTGTTGAGGCTCATGAAGTATTCTTCGTGTTGAACAATGACTGAGCATCATCACATGCTATTATTATGATGCAGTTAGCACTGCATTGTTAATTGTTGCTAACCAGAGCATTGCTGTACAGAAAAAAAATGTATAAAAACCAGGGTGCAAAATAAAAGCATGATTGTTTGCATAGCTCTGCCATCCAGTTAATGCTGTTTAATCCAGTGGAAACATCCTAACAGAGGTGGAACCTTCTAACTGGCAGATTTACAGTGCAGCAACTCAGCAACCATGAATAGAGCTCAACACGCTAGACTTAACACACAACAGAATAATACACAAAAATTGTTTGCTTTAATTTGATTGGAGTATTTTTTTATAGTCAACGCCTCTTTTTCTTTGTATACTGTCTTTAAACTTGGTACAGTTTTGGTACATTGGTACATTTTTGTTTTGCTTTATGCATGCATTTGTATCATTTCCTACTGTTAAACTGATGAAAAAGCAGGTTTCCTAAGTAAGAACAGACTCTGAAGCCAGCATGTCTCGGTGTCAGCTGCTCTCAAATGCTTCAGGAGCTTTCAGAATGTACTTTTCTGGACCATTTTTGACCTTTAATCAACTGGTTTAGTTGGTTATTTTACTGGATATATGAAGTCAGTTCTCTTCAAGGTTAAACAGTGTCATAACAGAGTGTAGAAAATCACATTAACTATGACCATATTCTGTGATAATCACAAAGTTTCAGTGCTTCTTTCTTGATTTTGGATATTGAGCGTTTTATCATGCTAGCTAGATGTTTTGTGAGATTGTGAATTGTGCTTTTCCAACTCGTTTTGCCAGCTGCTTTGATATTTTGTTCTTTAATGCAATACCATTCATACATTTTTGAAGGTGTCTCTGTCTCTCTCTCTTTAGTGCTTGAGGAAGTCCGCTTTTCTGCAGACGTGTTCAGTCTTGCTTCGCATCACCCAGCACCATGTCTGGCTCTTACGATGAATCCGCTGTTGCTGATGAGGCCATGGACAGCTTTTGGGAGGTACAAAGACCACCATTTCCTTCCTCTAAATGCTACACTGTTAAGTTATTCAGCCGGTCATCAATAGTTGTGTTGTGTTTTAGCCAGCTATGGTTGGAAAATAGGAGGACGCTGTGTTCACAGTATCAGAATCTGCCAGAAAGCTCACAATGAGCTCTATTTAGACGACAATGTCGGCCCCTCTGATGTTGCCAGAGCCCTTCACGTCACCCTTTGTGAGGCTCTGGCAGCCAATACAGTCTTAACATCACGTCAGTATTATGTCAAAGTAATTGCACATTCAGGCAGTGCTCAGACAGTGATGCAGACCTAGTTTTTGAGCAGTTTTTAAGTAGATACTCCAGCAAGGTCTATTGAGTTCCAGAGCAGCACCTGCATCCTGACTGCAGTCTGCAAGCGTTGGATGTGCCAGTTTTGTGCGTCTGACTTAAGAGCCCCGTCAGCGTGTGCTACAATGGGTTTGTATTTACAGGCTGATATGACTCATCAGAGCTTGTGTGAAGGTCAGTGTAGCTGCATATGAGATAAAGCCTGCCTAGAAGGAGAACTGTACTATAAATCGACTGCCTTAAAGGGGACATGAACTGATAAACCAAAATTCCCTTGATCATAGGTAGGTAACCAGAATACAGTGTGTGTTAATTTGACGAAGTTCAAATTAATGCAGCCATCATAGAGATATATTAAATTAAATAGAAATCCTTATTCAGCCACAAGTATGCTAACTCCCAGAGTGCAGCAGAAATAAATAATGCAGTTGCTTTGCTATTTTCTGACTTGGTTTGTCATTTCTGTTGTCAGTATTAGGAATCTTTTATGTAATGTTCATTGTTGAAATGTACCATAGCTGTGTTTTGGATGCTGAATGTTGACACAATTAAGGTCACTTGCAAGATATTGTCACACGTTTGGGGGATTATATCAATGCCAATAATAGTGTGATGTACAGTTAAAACAATAGTATGATTTTTATGGCACAGGGTTTTATGCTATAATGTTATATTACTACAGTAGACATGGATTAGCTAATAATCTAGTTTAAATATAGATTATTTAAAAAAAGCAACTTATTAATATTAGGATACTCAATGCCCATCCTTTGAAAGCACATTTAACTGTGATTTATTATAACACAAGAGAATTGGAAGGAAGAGATTTATTATACATTAATATATAAAAAGTTTCAAGTACAAATGGAACATTAATCGCCATAATGGTGAATTAATGCGTAAAACAAAACCATTTAGGCAAACATCAATGTACTAAGTTACTTTGTTAGATGATAATTAAGTTAGATTGACGATTTAACAACATTCTGACTTTTAAAAAGGAATGAGTGAAACTAAAGAGGAAGATAACTGACAGAAGTTTGGGGATATTACAAGATTGTTCTGCCTCATAAACTCAAAATGTTCACTCATACAAATAAGTTTATCTTAAGATTGAGTAACTAAGGCAAAGTACACAAATAGTACTAATGACCAGAATTTTACAATCAAGTTCAATGAACTGTTGAACAATAAAGTTAACAGTTAAATTTCACAGTGAGCTAACGTGACTTGAGCTAACTGTAGCTAACCCTGCACCTTGAGCAATATATGTCAATATTTTTCAGCATTTTGACAATATTCAATCAGTTAAAAGGCATTCAAATAACCGGTGTTGTTTATAAAATCCAGTTGACATAACTGCAGTGAGGCTGCAATGACACATTGTGTTTTTCATCCCTTTAAACCCATCTCTTTAAAACTCAAAGCTTCACTGAGCTTTCCTGGATATGTGTGTGTG
>NW_015558625.1:492999-501612 GCF_001515605.1 Sinocyclocheilus anshuiensis | reverse complement strand
TTGCATAACTTCACATGCACAAGAATGAGTCCCTTCCCCCTCTTATCACACGGACTCATTCCTCTCCGCTTTCTTATGCCACCTGCAGGCACCAGAGAGAAGGGAACACTAAATGGTCTTCCTAAATGAATAACCACAAGTAGTTTGGGGTTATATTATATTATATTATATTATATTATATTATATTATATTCAGTTATTATTTTGTCTTGTGAAATATATGTATATACTACTGTTCAAGTTTGGGGTCAGGGTTTTTTTTCTCCCAGAAAGGGCAAACTGATCAAAAGTCATAGTAAAAACATGTATTATGTTACAGAAGATTTCTATTTCAAATAAATGCTGTTCTTCTGAACTTTCTAAGAATACTGAAAATATCTATCACAGTTTCCACAAAAATATTCAGCAACACAACTGTTTTCAACATTGATAATAATAATAGCCTACATTTTTCTTGTGCGGCAAAACAGTATATTATTATGATTTCTGAAGATCATGCGACACTGAAGACTGGAGTAATGATGCTGAAAATTCAGCTTTGATCACAGAAATAAATTACATTTGAAAACATAGAAAACTGTTATGTTAAGTTGTAATAATATTTCACAGACTACTGTTTACTGTAGTTTTCATCAAGTGAATGTATGCACGTATCTGTTCTGTCAAATAGCTTCAACACAGTAGTACTAAATGCAATTTTCAGAGTATCATCTTGCAGATTCTACATGGGTTATGTAAACCTTTGAGCAGAATTGCATATCAAGTTATACGTAATATGATGTGATGTGTGATGTGATTTCTTCCACTTCGCTTAGGTGGGAAATTATAAGCGTGCTGTCAAGAGAATTGACGACGGCCATCGACTCTGCAATGATCTTATGAACTGCCTTCAGGAACGGGCCAAGATCGAGAAGTCCTACAGCCAGCAGCTCACCGAATGGTCCAAAAGGTGGAGGCAACTGATCGAGAAAGGTCAGTCAGAGAAATCTACAGCTTCTTTCTTCATCCTCTCAAGATTTTTGAAGCAGCTATTTTACATTTCCAGAACTGTTATGGGAAAAAAGCCAACTGGCGTAAATCGTGCCAATAAAGCAGTCGTCTCGGTATCTTCTGTGCGTTTGTATGCGTGTGTTTGTGTGGCCAGGGCCTCAGTATGGCTCTGTGGAGCGGGCCTGGATTGCCATGATGACAGAGGCCGATAAGGTGAGTGAACTTCATCAGGAGGTGAAGAACGGTCTGATGAACGAGGACATCGAGATGGTGAAGAACTGGCAGAAAGACTCGTACCACAGACAGATGATGGGTGGCTTCAAGGAAACCAAAGAGGCAGAAGAGGGCTTCAAGAAAGCCCAGAAACCCTGGGCGAAGAAACTCAAAGAGGTACAAATAATACGATTTTAATGATGTAAATTCTGTGTTATAAAACGGAGAGTTCCGGTCCTTGATTCTGATTGGCTGAGCCACGTTCGAAGCTGTTGTAAATTACTCTACAAACACACACCTTTGTTTACTTCTGTGTGTTGCTCGGCAACCACTTTGTTGGAACCACAACTGTTTCTGAGGAACTACATTGTTTGGTGGAAGAATACTGTTTTTATTTTATATAATTACACTTGATTTGCTCTGTTTTATTTTGTGAAACCTAATTTCTTATATGGAATAACTATTTTATAAAAGCAATAAGCCCCAAGAAGCCGTGGTTTACAGTGAATTTATAACAGCTAAGGGGGCTTTAGGCACTCTGCTTCACTGTTATAAATTTACTGTAAACCACGGCTTCTTGGGGCTTATTGCTTTATTAACATACCTTAATGGCATTATTTCATTAAAATGCATATACATTATGCATATAAATAATTTAAATGCATGTTAAATATGCATGCATTCTGAAATACAAGCTGATGTGTTATGCTTACAAGATGGTTATAGCAATAGTACTCAAACATGATCTGTCATTATTTACTCACTCTTTCCAACCCCATATGACGTTCTCTCTTCTGTGGAAATAAAGGAGAACTAATAAAACTCGAAAGGAAAAGCTTAAAAGAAAAAGCACAAATCAGCACTATACCATATTCACTATATTCCATGTCTTCTGAAGTCATATGTGATAGATGTGTATGAGAAAGACTCAAATTTCATTATTCACTAACCCAAATTTCAATTGTAATAATTCACTGATCATCTTCCTCCTCATCGAGCTATTAACTGCTGCAGCTGGATTATTGAATCTAGTTATGACATTTAGATTATTTGTGAACAAATCATCCAGACCAGTGTTGTGAACTGGATCAACTGATTAATTGAAAAGATTAAACTCAAAATCACTTTTTTTTTTCTCAAACATTACAACTTGACCATAAACATGTAATGGAGAGCTATAGGCTAGATGTTCCTCACACAAAACTGTTATGTGTTGTTTTTAGAAGATTTGGTATATAGCGCATAGATTCAGATGGTCTACTTTTATGATACATTTATACATCATTTTTGCATTTAAAGCCTGGAAGAGCATTGTACTGTCCTCAACTCGTCTCACAATTTCAGTCAGTCTAACTTAACCATTCTCTAAGCTTCATCCATTCAGTTGCAGTATGGCGTTTAGTTTAAAGTGTGGCATTTCTGGCTGCAGATGGAGACGGCGAAGAAGAACTATCACATGGCATGTAAAGAGGAGAAACTGGCTGCAGCCCGTGAGGCAGATGCATCTGTCACTCCTGACCAGCAGAAGAAACTCCACGAGAAGACAGAGAAATGCAAACAGGACGTGCAGAAGGTGCGAGAAATTAAGAAAAAAATATGGCACTATATAGTACTATTCACTCAAAGTATACTTGACTTTTCCATGTTGCTCATCGGTGTTGGGTTGAATACTGAATGTGATTCAACCCCAGGTTACAGCCTGCAGATATTGTAATATTCCTTTTATACAACCATTCTATGAAGAGGAAATATTCAGTCAGTTTTTGGCCATGTTAGGTAATATATTTTGTCTTAGTATCTTATATCGCTCTTACAACTATGAGCCATTAAAACAAGCAAGGACTTTTATGTGAAGTGTTATTACATTTAAAGATATAACAATCACTCTCTCCCTCTATTGAACACATTACTCTGTTGAATTATTACATTACAGTCCTGGAGGATGAAAGTCGGAAATATAATGGTCTTGAATTATTAATGTGTTGATACATGAAGACTTTTTTAAATAGATTTTGATGAGGCTTGTAAGCATAGAAATGGCATATTTAGAGCTACTTTCGAGCAACTTAGCGTTGTAGTTTTTGTAATATGTGTCCCTGGAACACAAATGCAGTCTTAAGTCGCTGGGGTGTATTTGTAGCAATAGCCAAAAATACATTGCATGGGTCAAAATTATCGATTTTCTTTTATGCCAAAAATCTTTGGTCATCTTTTCAAAGCAAACAGCTTTCAGATGATCTCAGTTTTAAAAAATGATCACTTAAGATTTGTCCAGGGTCACATCACATATATGGGTTATATGTGTGTGTTTGTGCTGCAGGCGAAGGAGAAGTACGAGAAGTCTCTGGATGAATTGTCGAAGTGCACACCGCAGTACATGGAGAGCATGGAGCAGGTGTTTGACCAATGCCAGCAGCACGAGGTCAAACGACTGACCTTCCTCAAAGAGGTTCTCCTGGACATCAAACGACACCTAAACCTCACCGAGAACCAAAAGTCAGTGTAAACCCCAGAACCTGTGTGTCTGCACTGATTCACACAGATATTAGTGTGTGCTTGAGATATGCATAGGACATGAAGATATCATTCTTTTGAGTCTTCAATTAATTGATTGATTTTTGAGTCATGATCCGGTCGAGGTGATTAACAGTTCGCTGGAGTGAAAGCACTTTTGGTCTAGTTCAGCTGTATTTGTCAGAGCTTACAGCTGAGTCTGTGTTTTTCCATGTTCTAGCTATGCGTCAGTGTACCGTGAGTTTGAACGCACCATTCTGGCTGCCAACACACAAGAGGATCTCAAGTGGTTCAGTAATAATCACGGTCCTGGCATGCATATGAACTGGCCCCAGTTGGAGGTACACAGCTTTTAATGAACAAATAAACATTTAACAGGTTTTAACAGTCTTGTGCCCTTTTCAGGTTTCTGGGTTTGTTAAAAAGGTTAGGGAACCCAGGGCTAGTTGTCACAAGCTTTCAAATCCCAGTTAATTCAAAGGGTTAATTGTATAAATGATTCCCTCTAGAAGTTGTTTTTCTTAAACCTTGTTTAAAACAGTTTTAAATTAATTTTCTTTTTTTTCCCCCCAAGCTATCATCCAAACTATATATTTCTGAATCTGTTCTTCTCAGGAATATAATCCAGAAGCCACCAATGCTGTTGCCAAGAGAGAAAAGAAGAAGCCAGATGGAGTCGCTCCTGCTACTCCGAGCACAGAGCATGCAGGTCAAGCAGGAGACCGCGGCAGGTCAGACATCATCTCTGCCTTCCCCATTCGCTCCCAGTGTCCTTTCTTTGATCTGCGGCGCACTACGCTTTTCTCTTTTTAGAGGTTGATTGCTGTCTTCACTCTTTAAAAAACATTTTTTTTGAAGCCCAACAGAGAACTCTCCTCTTATCAAGAGTTATTTCTGCCTGTATAGGGTTCTTGAGTTGACTCTATGGTTCTTTAAAGAATAGAAAGATGTAGATGTCCTTGGGACTGAGTGTTATAAAATATATATCTCAGGATTTTCAGTTGTTGCACAATAATCATTATCAGTACTTTGATAAGTACTCAGTACTATGTTTTTTATTTATTTATTTATTTTTTAAGATTTATTTTTTGGTGTTTTTTGCCTTTATTTGGATAGGACAGTTACAGTTTTTTACGATTGCTATGACAGTTTCTTCAATACTTTTAACAACTTTCCTAAACTCTTAACGCACCAACACACCTACAACACACAATTGGCAAAACAGTTAGTTTCATGCTCAAAATCACACATTGTAAACAAAACTCCAACACTAATTTTCAAAATCCAATAATACATTAACACAATACGCTACCAAAACAATGTCTCAAAATCAAATAATTATTCCTAAACACTAACACGTGTTCTCTTCCAACAGGAACATTTAGTCCAGCATTTGTAAATTTGGAAGTAAAAATCCATTGTTTTGGTCTTGGTTGAGCTTGTGTCTAAGAGACGTTCAAGCATTTTAAATTTGTGTTAACTGAATAAATTTTGTGTCAAAGCAAAAAATAAATTTGTTAATTGTATAGCCTACACAGATGGATGTTGCACTAATTGTTTTAAAAGTTTAGGAAAATTGTTAAAAGTATTGAAAAAACGGTCATAGCGATCGTAATTAACAAGAAGCTAACTAGGAGAGAGTTCGGGAAAGGTTCACGAGTCGGGACTCGAACTCGGGACACCCGAAGCGCAACGGCACTACATGTCAGCACACTGCCACGATGCTATATGCACCGACAATCTCACTACTTCTGTAATGGTACTGAAATGGCTTAAAAGTCTTTTTTTCCTTCAAACAGGGGAATCAATTCCAACATTTCCAGGACTTTTAATTTGACTGGGTGGATGCATTAAAAAACATGACAATTAAAATAAAACCATTTAATTTTATTAAAGCAATAAGCCCCAGGAAGCCGTGGTTTACAGTTAATTTATAACAGCTAAGGGGCGTTGTTAGACGCGAAGCGGAGTGCCTAAAACCCCCTTAGCTGTTATAAATTCACTGTAAACCACGGCTTCACGGGGCTTATTGCTTTTATAAAACGGTTATTCCATATATGTAGTAAGGTTTCACAGAATAAAACATAAATAAAGTGTAATGATATTAATAAAAACAGTATTCTTCCACCAAACAATGTAGTTCCCCAGAAATGGTTTTGGTTCCAACAAAGTGGTTGCCGAGCAACACACAGAAGTAAACAAAGGTGTGTGTTTGTAGTGTAAGTTACAACAGCTTTGAACGTGGCTCAGCCAATCAGAATCAAGCACCGGAACTCTCCGTTTTCTAATTGTAATTTTGGCACATATTTTATGCACACCCTGTGGTAATTAAATAACAATCAATCAATTAATTAATATTTTTTAACATTGGCAGGGGTTACACTGGACTCTTAATCCGAAAAGACTTAATGGACAAACTAAGCATCACCTAAAAATGACTGTAGTGTTCAAAGTATTGCTTAATTTTACATCTCCAGTGAAATCATCATGAATGTATATTGTGACTACTCAATATCATTCGGCCCCAGAGCATGCATTATTGACTGCTTGGTGATTAATTGATTGATTGAGTGATTAATTGATTGATTGATTGATTGATTGATTGATTGATTGATTGACTGATTGACTGAAATATGATGCACATACTGCAGGTGATTTTCTGAATAGCAAGAGGCAATATTTAAAAGGTTCTGTTGGCATCTGGCTGTAAAACTGGTTCTAATATGAAGCTTTACAAGCGCACAAACTAAGGTGTAATCGTTTGCTGTTCTTCCGTGTTAACAGCATGTGTCCCCTGTCTTTGACTAGTGTGAGCAGCTATGAAAAGAACCAGGCGTACTCCACAGAATGGTCCGATGACGAGCAGCCCACTGGGTACTCGGGGAACGAGACGAATGGCGGCGCGAACTCTTTCGAGGATGACGCGGTCAGCAGAGGAGGAGTGCGAGTGCGAGCGCTCTATGACTATGAAGGGCAAGAGCAGGATGAGCTAAGCTTCAAAGCAGGTAGAGTGCAAAGCAAAATAAATGATGTTAGGTCATCACAACAGCTGGCATCATCAATATGAATAGTCCTCCATAATGTCCTCCATATACCACTTTTTTTTTTGACTTTACGTATGGCAGATATGTCAGTTATAATCTGCATCACTCACAGGGGATGAATTAACAAAGATCGAAGAGGAAGATGACCAGGGCTGGTGCAGAGGCCGTCTGGACAGCGGCCGGACAGGCTTATACCCGGCCAATTACGTTGAGGAAATCTGATCACCTGACTGGAGGACAACACACCTTTGGAGGCAGCTCTGATTGTCCGATGTAACGACGTGGCAAAAATGCCAGAGACTTAACATGAACGACTGTCCCTGAAGATGTGCAATGCAGTCTTGTTTTAAAAAATCAAAAAAATCTTAGTAAAGATAGCCGCACTGTATATATAGATCTTATCTGGGAGGCGGGGAAGAGCTTGCTCACTACTAATATCTATTTGCAAATATTTAAAAAGCATATACATGCGTACAAACAAGCAGATATGAAGAAATAAATGACCCATCAGTTATGCAAGTGCAGGCTACACATTACTGGTGCAGATTACATGTTATTTGAAATTATATTACAGGCATTAGCATAAAATCCAACTTAACAGATATTCATGTGGCCACTCTGCTGTATTTTAGTACAAAGTTCATCTAACAGAGTCAATGTGCAATTATGGGGTACTACTCGTCCAGTGTCACGTGTTAAACAGAATATGACTCACAACGGGCTATTGGGCTTTCCTCTTTCTCACCATCAGTCCATGCCTCGTTGCGCTGATTATTATATTAGGTATCGTTCTCTTGATGTCTGTGTCTGTATGCATAGCAGCATGTGCTATGGAGCATGTAGCCCTTGATTCCTCAGGCCATCTGTACCGTATGCAATTCCCACAGTGACCACAGAGGGCAGCAGACTCATGTCAACCTCACACCAGGAAGCGGTGGAAAATCCCTATGTTCAGAACAAAATACTACTTTAACAGTAGTATTGATAGTGCATACTATTTTTAAAGATAGTATGTGAAACAGTATGCATGTATGCAGTATGCAGTAGACCTTAGTCAGGGTGGTGCCATATTTAATTTTTGACAGGAATGAAATCGAAAATATGAGGGACTGAAGTGCAGTGTGTTCAGTGGATGTACTGCTGTTTAAAGGGTTATGAAACCCCAGACTACTTTTTCTGAGGTGTTTGTGTTGCACATGATAGAAGACAATGTTAGCATCCGATCATTTTAAGTGTTGGAGAAAACTTGTTAATTTTAAGCTTTTTTGCACTGTTTTCATCTTCCGGGTTTAAAATCTACATCGTGTTCACGTCACAATTTATGACGTGGTAAAGGACTATAGTATATCTATGATGCGTCGGTGTCTATTAAATTATTCATGAGACTGAGTGTTCTTATCCTATGAGAAGATGCTTCGCTTAATTATTCACAACAGCATGTGTTGATTTGCTATGACAGACGCTTCAGACTGTGAGATGACATCGTGCGCATTAAAGGGATAGTTCACCCAAAAATGAAAATGTGATGTTTATCTGCTTACCCCCAGGGCATCCAATATGTAGGTGACTTTGTTTCTTCAGTAGAACACAAACGAAGATTTTTAACTCAAACCGTTGCAGTCTGTCAGTCTTATAATGGAGGTGAATGGGAATCACGGCTTTGAGAGTAAAAAAAAACATACACAAACAAAACCAAATGAAACCCTGCGGCTCGTGACGATACATTGATGTGTAAAGACACGAAACGATCGGTCTGTGCAAGAAACTGAACAGTATTGCAATGTCTGAACTGTCTGAACTGTCCTGAACACGTCCTCGACAGCCGGCGCGTGACGCGTCTTCTTCTTCTTCTT
>NW_015558625.1:486848-492983 GCF_001515605.1 Sinocyclocheilus anshuiensis | reverse complement strand
GAGTGTCAATGGTCCATTTGAGAGATAGGTGGCGGTAATGCACTTATAAGTCTGCGATCCGCCGTAAAGCAAGAAGAAGAAGAAGAAGACGCATCACGCGCCGGCTGTCGAGGACGCGCTCAGGATGCGCTCAGGACAGTCAAATTTTCATTTTTGGGTGAACTATCCCTTAAACTGGGAGAAACGTTCATGGATCGAAAGAGAGTGTTGTTTTTGCTTTGTAATAAGAGTTCGGCACAAATGCGATTCATTGAGTGTAACCGTTTTTACAGCTCCGTGACACAACCCGTCAAAGGTAGGGTGACCATACGTCCTCTTTTCCCTGGACATGTCCTCTTTTTGGACCCCCCCAAAAAAATGCGTCCGGTTGGGATTTCTAAATCGCCCAAAATGTCCGGGATTCGGCTTTTGCTTTCTACAGTCGCCATTCATTGTATGCATTTTTGTATTAAAGCCCTGCATGGGACTGTTTTCTTAAACCCCCAATTTCTGACCATCGCCGCCTGCTCCTGCAAACATTCTAATGTTGAATATAATTCATATAAGAATATACTACTAAATATATTGTAGAAACTTAATTTCCTGTAAAGCTGCTTTGCAATGATTTGTATCGTGAAAAGCGCTAAACAAATAATCTTGAATTGAATTGAATAATTTTCGCGCATCAGGGAGCCGCTATCAATATGCGGAGTATTTAAATCGCTTTGGATGCAGCTCGTGTTGGATGCAGGGTTGCCAAATCCACATTTTATGCCACGGAAATGGGCTAATTTTAAACTGTTGCGGCGGCTTGATTTTCTCCCGTGAGTTGAAGGTTTGAAATATTGCATAAATTACATTTGACTAAAATGCTTGTATTGAAACATTTAGCATTCAACCTATGATAAAACTGTGGTAGATGTTAAGTTTTGTGAAAGATGATAGGAAGCCTTTTAGCTGTGTTTAAAAACAATCTGCAAAACGGTGACTGTAAAATAGGCCCTATGTATTTTAGTTATGGAAATGACATATTTTGAGTTTTGACACGGGATATGGTCATTTACGCTACTTTGGGGGCTACTTTAACCCCCCTCAAACACAACAACCCCCCCCCCCCGGCATCCTGCCCTCGCTGTCCTCTTTTTTGAAAACTAAAATATGGTCACCCTAGTCGAAAGGCTTATATAAACGCCACAGAATAAGCCTTAAAAGTTTTCCGAGGTTCAACAGTGCGTTCATATAAAGCGGAAAGACTGTAAATCTCTCCCTCACAGCAGCGTTTTCATCCATGTTAAATTCAACATGGCTTCTAACCTGACTAAGATCTATTATTGCATGTAAGTGGCATCCAGGTATCATCACACGATACAATTGTCTTGAAATTTAATTGAATATTGTGTAAAAATGTTTAATTATTGGATGACGCCAAAATTGATTTTTTAAACAAGAATTATTTTTATTCGCCACACATGGCATCATGGGATCTACACTATGTTGTAAATAAACAAAATCATCTGGGTATTCCATGCACTGTACCCAGTATGCATACTAAATACTGCATAGTATGTAAGCATGATGTTCTGAACATAGCCACAGTTGTCACACTGGCTGATCGTTGCACAGTGTTTGTCAAAGTCATGTGTTGTTCTTAGTTTCTCCAAGAAGGTCTTGTACAAGAATCGTCTCTATTTGGCATCCCTTCATGGTCACCTCTTGATACCAAATCAAGGTTCTTCAGATGGACACGAATGTTTCCTGTGCATGATTTGGGCTACTTATGCACAGCAGATTGAACAGACAAAATCCGTGAGTGAATTTCACACCTGAAACACCGCATGCATCACAAGTTCAGAAGTTAGTGGTATCAAAATGATTCCCTGTTGTTTCATGGCCTGTTAACTAACACGCTCTGAGTTTGCATCAAGACTATTGTTTAAAACACGTAATAAAATCTTTTCAATTCTGAAATGCTAACTAAAATAAAAGTTGAAACTTGGTGTCAAACTATGATTTGCAGGCAATATACAGTACAGTGGGCCAAAAAGTATTTGGACACTTAAAGTGATAGTTCACCCAAAAATTAAAAATCTATCATCATTTACTCTCTCTCAAGTTGTTCCAAACCTACACGAGTTTCTTTCTTCTGTTGAATGCAAAAGAAGATATTTTAAAGAATGTCGGTAACCAAACAGTTGCTAGTAGTTATTGACTTCCATGAAATTCAGTGGTTACTGTCAAGTCTTCAAAATATATTCTTTAGTGCTCAACAGAAGAAAAAATCATACAGATTTGGAACAACTTGAGGGTGAGTAAATGATGACAATTTTCATATTTTAATTGAACTATTCCTCTAAACCACTCATTGCATTGCATTGGATTACAAAATAGCACACCACTTAATGTATTTGACAGAAAGATAGCACAAGCACACTTAAAAAAAAAAAAAAAAAACATCACATAAAGCAGTTTTAGGTTTGAAATGATAAATGGCTGAAATCGTATGCAGGATTGTGACATTTTTATTGTCTATGCAATTTATACAGATTTAAGTGGGACTCAAGTGTCCAAATACTTTTTGGGACCATTTGAATTTTATTCCTCTCACAGCTGAACTCTGTAAGTCACGATTTTGATCATGCAAGCAGTGTTTTTTCAGATTGCATTACTGAAAGCATATAAATATGTGGAGTTGTGCAGCATTCATGGAGTTTCAGTGTGGGACTGAGAACAATAATGAAACAGGATGTGACATAAATAATACATTAAGAGGAAAGACCCCCCAACAGCTTTGTGATTTGTCTAAAACTGTTCAGTCTAGGAAAAAATGAACTTGCATTGTTAAAATATTCTGCAACATGTACACAAAAAGAAGTACGGAAGGGTACACGTGTCAGGGTTGTATCGGGGAGTATCCTCTTTATTATATTCAGTGTGTATAAGTTGTGTTTATGTATAGAAAATAAAAAATGTAGTGTTATAATTGTAAATGTTGGGTAACAAAAGATCAACGCTTTGAGAAAATAACACTGTAATGCTCTATAGGTACCATATTGTATTCATTTGATTTTGACTGCAATGATATCATTATGTACCATACCTGTATAAATGCGTGTGGGTCCACGCCGTCATATTTGTATATGATGATGTAATTTATTAAGATTATATTCTTACTGTAACTGTACAACTGTGTTGAGTAGAAACAAACACCTAAATTGAGACAGTAAAGAGCCGTGTAATGTAAATGCTATTTTTAATGTTGATTTGTACTTTATGCAAACGAAGGGATGAAGGTTTATGTTGTGACCGTTTCTCTTGCAGTGTAGAGGACGTGTGTGTGTTCATAGTTAGTTGATGTAAATCGACCTCCTTGCTGGTGTAGTGCCTCCTCATCCATAACATAATGTTCATTTATATATGCATAAAGTTAATGATGATGAACATAATGATGATCAAGACAATGTCAAAAACCTGATTTGAAGTTTTTGTGCTTATGTCAATATTGCAATATTAGATTGGAAGGAGAAAACATGTTCATTGAGAAAAAAACTTGCAAAACGTGTGCGCCATTTTTTTGTGAGCTTGTCACATTGAGAAATAGAAATTAGGTTCTTTTACCAAAATAGTTTACATGCTTCAGTTTTTTTTTTTTTTACCAATTCATTTGGAAAGGTTCACATTAGCATAAGGTACCTAATTAGAAAATTTTGTACAACGTTAGTCAAGACAAGTCACCTTTATTTATATAGCGCTTTATACAATACAGATTGCCTCAAAGCAGCATTACAGTATTAAACAGGAAAATAGTGTCCATAATGCAAGAGGATGATAGTAAACACTCAATTTTCCAGTTAACGTCAATTCATAATTGATTCAGTTGATAAAGGCGATTAGCACTTTTCACAATGCAAAATGTCCCCAAGCAGCTTTGCACAGAATAGTGTTTGTTAGGAAGAAGACGACACATTGGAACCAATACTCAACTGAAGAAACCCATCTCCTCACAGTTGTGGCCTAATGGTTAGAGAGTCAGACTTGCAACCTGAAGGTTGTACCTGCAAGAAATGTAGGTGGGACTGAATGACCAGTGCTCTCTTCCATCCTAATTAACCACACCTGAGGGGCCATTGAGCAAGGCACCGAGTCCCCAATTGATCCCCATGCAGCAAAAATAGGAGAGCACAAATTCCGAGTATGGGACACCAAACTTGGCTACACGTCACTTTCACTTCACCTTTTTTGTACGGTGGATTTTAGTTGATATATTTCATCAGGACCTGTTTCCTAAGAATCGAATCCATAATCTAAATAATGGTAACTTAGCAGGGTCCTCTACCAGCTGCGCAACAGAAACAGGAGGGGAAAAAGGAATGCAAATGTCCATTAGCCACAGAATACTTATAATAACAATCACCAGTTATTTTAAGTATCCATATGAGGCACCAGCAGGGACGCTCACAGTGGTCAGGAAGCACCTTAATAATGGTTATAACAAATTAGTCACCTATCCGACTAATATCTGAGGAAAAACGCTACAATACTTGTTAATAATCAATATTTTAAAATCTATATTTCTGAACTATACAAACAATTGAATGAATATAGTCTCAACCAGGTAAAAATAAATAAATAAAACAACATTAACACATTATTTGAAGAAACTGCAATTCATGGAGCTAAACGTGTACATTAACATATTGATGCATACTTACTAAAGGCTTAAAAATACAGGCTTGTGATAAAAACTGTTAAAGACATAACACAAGTTGAGCTTTGTAGTATACACCTGCACAGTCTGCACATGCAAAAAAGGTCAAGTGGTAGCTCCTCAAACGGATAAATCTATAATTGATAAAACATCTTGCACACAACATGCAAACAGTCCTGGTCAATTTAAAATGAATTACAGAATTGTACAAATAAAAAGTATATATATATTAGTCTATGTTCTGCCTATAAATGCTAACAATTCTTTGTATTGCATTGCAAATTTGACAAGAAAATTCTGCATAACAGTAAGACTAACAATGAATTGCTACTGGGTTTACAATATATTTATTTTTGGAAACATTAAATAACCATGTGGTAATAACGACTATTAAATGGATAATTCTTTGAATTAAATATGTGATATTTGAAAAGGCCAATTGATAGCAGTTGTAAAATAGCTCAAGTATGCACTTCCATGGTTACACATTATTCAAGCAAGACAAAAGTATTTTTCCACATTGAAATTATTATTATTTTTTTTTTTTAAATAACCAACCTTGCATCGATTTTGCAGTAAATCTGAATACAGTGGTTATTGGTTTTGTAAGAAATTAGTGTTAAATGTTGTAAAATCCTGGGAAATTTGACAGTGTATTATTGCACCATTCCGCCCGGCTCAACTGGGACTAAGAGGAACAATACCACTTCACTTTCCAAAAAAGGCAAACCAGCATACCTTCCAATAAAATCGATGTTTATAGAGTGTAGCGCTGTTGCAGAAACAGATGTCACTTCTCAGATCATCTGTTTCGGGCAGTAGTGGCATTTTATGTGCAGAAAACTCACACATTGAGTCAGTACAACACTTGCCTCTTAGATAAATAGAAAAATCTATTCTCAATTTCTCTACAGAGAAACATCAACAGGTCTGTTACTTCTGGAAACCTTAAAGGGGTCATATGATGTTGCTAAAAAGAACATTATTTTGTGTATTTGCTGCAATGCAATGTGTTTATGCGGTTTAAGGTTCAAAATCACATTATTTTCCACATGCTGTACATTATTGTTTCTCCTCTATGCCCCACCTTTCTGAAACGCGTCGATTTTTACAAAGCTCATCAGTCTGAAAAAGTGAGGTGTGCTGTGATTGGCCAGCTATCCAGTGCGTTTTGATTGGCTGAATACCTCAAGCGTGTGACGGAAGTGTTATGCCCCTACCATATTGTGATGCCCTGTGTCCCGGCGCGACAAGCTAGTTTCGCTTTCATAACGAAACACACGGCGGGCTAGAGTGAGCGGCGGCGGGCTTGAGAATGGCGCGGCCGGCGGATTAGACAAAGGAGGCTTGCGGCAACCACATGTGACGACCCCGGACTGGACTCCGCTTCGTCGGTGAAAGCCGATCCGGCGATCGACAGCACTAAGATGATGTATTTCCTCAGCGACCAG
>NW_015558625.1:474012-486010 GCF_001515605.1 Sinocyclocheilus anshuiensis | reverse complement strand
ACACATCTGAATATTTGGGTTGAACTGTTCTGGAACAGTGTTGTAAATACAACTTAACCACTGATTTCTAGTCGTGTACTCTTTTGGAAGGCCAAACGAAGTAGTTTCGCTTTCATAACGAAACACACGGCGGGCTAGAGTGAGCGGCGGCGGGCTTGAGAATGGCGCGGCCGGCGGATTAGACAAAGGAGGCTTGCGGCAACCACATGTGACGACCCCGGACTGGACTCCGCTTCGTCGGTGAAAGCCGATCCGGCGATCCACAGCACTAAGTTGATGTATTTCCTCAGCGACCAGCACGGATCAGCTCCAGGCATGACGAAGCGGATATCGTCCTCTTTTGGAAGGCCAAACAAAGTAGTTTCGCTTTCACAACAAAATACACAGCGCCTTCACGACATGGCAGCGGCAGCAACAATACTACAGCGAGAATAAAAGTTACGCCTTCTTTCTTTGCGTGAACATTTGGGCGGCGTTATGCAAATCTTCCCACATTGTGACGTAGGGCGTGTTAGAACGAGCCGTTTTAGGTAGGCGTGGTTGACTCTTAACTTTTATAAAAATATCTCTTTGGATTTGAGACTTTAGTCTTTGCAACTTTACAGATCTTCTTTATACACCAAGAGCTTGTAACACTTCAAAGAGAAAGGAAAAATTGAAATCGCATCATATGACCCCTTTAAACTTCTGATGGTCTATACAGGGTCTGTAAGAAAATGCTTTTGAAATGAGTTTCAGAGGTCAAGTACATTGTTTTTTCAAGATGTAAACAGTCTAGATCTACAGTAATTGTATACACACCTGTAATGTTGAGTGTTTTGTAGTTTTGGTGTCTTTTGGTACTTGTCCAGAGTGTAAACCTGCTCAAAACATCTCACCTCTGTGTCCAGTTCAACTAGCCCACTGATTACAGGACAGAAACCTGGACTGTCAATCACATGACTCTCGCAGGGATGTACTTCGTCATCTCTGGTGAGAAATTTACTGTAAAACCTAAGCTTCAACTTCACAAATGTTTTATTTAATTTTCTTTCTTTTTTTTGCACACGTACCACATGTAAGATTCAATGGAAGAAGAAAAACGTATATTTGCACAAGCTGACAAAAAAAAAAAATGTTCAAGGTGCCTGAAATATAAGTACTAACCTGTCTGCATAACCTGCTATTCCTGACGAACAACAGGAAAACATATTTCAAGTGAAACTGCTCCCTGTGCTCTGTTGGCAAATCATGTTACAGTAATTTCTGCTAACCTGCCAGATTGTACTATTTAATTACAGATCCTGAGTGAAAGAGAAATCACAGGCAAATCTCAATATGTTCTTGTGAAAGCACAATCTATAATTATAAATGAATACATTCAGCGTTTCTTCATTCTTTTTGTATACTGTGTAGGTGTTTTGCCTTTCTTTAACAGAATAGTAGAGAAGAGACAGGACAGTAGGGGGAGAGAGGCAGATCTGAACCGAAAGTGCATCTTCATCTTTTTTTAATATGATGGTTTTGAAGTTGGATTTATATTCACAGAATCTGGAGCTTATGATCTCCATTTTTGCTAGAGCAGCTTTAGAGGCTATGACAGAATAAAAGGCAGAAACACTTGCACTTACATGCAGATCATTTTAAGCGGTGTTGTCAAGGTTGTGGTTTTCCCGTACAGTTTGTATATTTTGAAAATGCAATCACAGGAAACATTACAGAGCCACGGCTTGCATTTTTGGGCAACTTTAATAATGCACCACAGCTGTAGTAGACAAAGAAAAATGAATATATGTCCCTTTACTAATGTGTGTTGATCCTACCTAAGGGCCCCTGAAAGGAAGGGGTGGAGGAAAGTCAAGTCAAGTTACCTTTATTTATATAGCGCTTTTAACAATTACAAATGCTAGAAACGTGGCTTTCAAAGGAATGATTGCTATCAAATAGCACACCTAGGTTCCTAACTGATGACGAATTGACAGAGCAGCCATCGAGTCTTAGTGTTCTAGGTTATTACATGCTGAGTTTTTAGGTCCTATAATTAACGCCTCTTTTTTTCAGAATTTAGCAATGAACGCAGCGCTAAGATCCAGTAGCACTAATAGAGAGATACAACCACGATCAGATGATAAGAGCAGGTCACATGAGAGACGGGCACATTTGATGTCACTTCATAAACAAGAGATTATGTGAGTTACACCCACATCAGGCAGTTTAAGGCAGGCTAATCGTGTTTAGTGCTGTAAAATTAATTGATGCTTGTGTGTAGACAAAACAAGAGTGAATTTGGAAAGAAGAAGAGTCAAAAAATCATTTGTAGGCAACTAATAATGGTCTACTCTAAACAGAGATCAGAGAATATACATTTTTTATTTATTGTATGAAAATCTGTACAAACTACAACGTATTAAAATAACTACGGAAGTAAAATAATGTTTTAACGCAAAAACTAGCTTATAGACATTGCATTTTATAGATGGCTATGTTAGTGTATCACATTAGCGTTACATGAGAACTGCTCAAAATTCAATTCAAATAAGAATGAAAATAAAATAAAAAATAACTGGAAAAAGTAACTGAAATAAAACAGATAAAAGTAAATAAATACGAACATAATGCACATAAATATGTCTAGCTAAAATCACCAAAATAAAATTTAAAACAATCAAATCAAAAATTGTATTTCAACTGTGAAGGTGTCAGGGATATGGACCTGTCTGTGTGTGTTTTTCTCCCCATGTGCTCCGTGACCTAGTTTCTCCCTTGTCTGATTGTCATATTTGATTCACCTGTGTCTTGTTAATTACCTCGTTTAGGTTTAGTATTTATAGTGTAGTCTGCCCCATGTTTCCTTGTCGGTTCTTAAACGTCTATCCCTGTTGTGCTACCTGTGTGTTCCTGCCCTGTATTCCTTGTTCCTGTGGATTATTAAAGACTGTGTTTGTGTTCATCACGCGACTCCTCGTTCCTCGCTGTAGTGCAACCGTGACAGGATGGGAGAAAAAACATTGGGCTAGTTTTTCTTCTTTTTTCTTTCCCTTTGGGTTGTACAGTTTTTTACGATTGCTTACACACTAAAATTAAAAATAACACAGTTAGTGAAACCTCACACTCAAAGAGTAAATCCTCAGCCCAATCTGCACATCTAAGCACATTCTCAGCCTCCCACTTTTTGCAAAACATTACACACATTGTTTTGCAAGACACTAAACACACTTCTCTACATTAGACACAGAAATATAACATGATGTCACTTCTTTGCCATTTGAAGGCACTGCTTTCCAAAATACTACACATATGAACCAATTGATCAAACTCGGCCATTAGGTGTGCAGACACTTAGGTGCTTAACTGTAAAGTTATCAAGGTGTAAGCACTATAAAAAGGCAACAGGTGAATTTTTGACTTTAACAAAAATGAAAGGCAGTTGCAGTAGGAGGAAGAGGAATAGGGAGAAACATCTTTGGCCACAGAGCTATTTTGAATGTCCTGGGTCAATGTGATGGTAACATCACAATATATGCTGCAATCATGCAGAATGGGGTCCTCCACTGGCATGCCAAAATAGGTCCTTACAACACCAACCACATACTCACGTTTTTAGACAGACTAAGTATTGGACAGACATGTATCTGGTTCCATTATTCCAGTACCTCCCACAACACTCTCCCTTCATTTCCCTTTTCCCTTCTGCATGGCAGTGGAAGGTTTATGATCTCCGACCCTATGTTATACCCCTCATTCAAGCTATGGAGGAGGCCTGTCACCTAATAGATGCAGAGTCTGTGTAAGCATGGATTCACTATTCGAGAAGATTCTTCCCTCGCTGTCTTGTGAGGGAGGACATTGCCTGTAATGTGGACGAAGTGGCCATACGAATTGGTGGCCATTTTTTCCCGTCTCCACAAACGTTTATGTACTATATTGTTTTTGGAATATGTTCTGATTTTCAGTGCAAAATGCAGCCTAATTGCAATGATGCACTGAAGGATTTTACAATGTGGTGAAAAATAAATGTTATCATGAATGTGCAGTACTTGCCTCATGTGTTGTGTTTGGTCAATATATTCATGTACTTTAACAAAATCTCAAAATTTTTTTTTGATCAAAAATAGAAATTTACAAGTGTTTAAGTGGTTCAAACAGAATCCAACTCTATGAACCATGTGTGTGCCATACGGTATTGGCGGCTCGTCGGGGGAGGCACAGCTTCCCCAAAATGTTGAGGTGAAAATGGGAGGAGGACTATTTAATGTTAATAGACCCATCCATGACCCATCTTCAGTGTTCTGGCTGAGGGAAGGAGGTTCTCGTCCAAGATTTTACAGTACATGGCCCCATCCATTTGCCCCTCAATGCGGTGAAGTCGTCCTGAACCCTTAGCAGAAAAACAGCCCTAAAGCATAATGTTTCCACCTCCGTGCTTGACTGTAGGGATGGTGTTCTTGGGGTCATTTCTCTCCCTCCAAACACGTCGAGTCGAGTTAATGCCAAAGAGCTCAATTTTGGTCTCATCTGACCACAGCGCTTTCTCCCAAGCCTTCTCCGAATCATTTAGATGTTCATTGGCAAACTTTAAACGGGTACATGTGCCTTCTTGAACAGGAGGACCTTGTGGGCTCTGCAGGATTTCAGTCCATTGCGGCGTAGTGTGTAATCAATGGTTTGCTTGGTGACTGTGGTCCCAACTGCCTTAAGATCATTAACAAGCTCCTCCCGTGTAGTTCTGGGCTGATCCCTCACCTTTCTTATGATCATCCTTACCCTGAGGCGAGATCTTGCACGGAGCTCCAGACCAAGGCCGATTGATGGTTCACTGAAATGCAAATCAATTTCTAACCTTTATATAATGTTTTTTTCGGATTTTTTTTTTTGATATTGTGTCTCTATCCATCTATAAAAATTACAGACCATTCATTTCTTTGTAAGTGGGCAAACTTACAAAATCAGCAGGGGGTCAAATAAATATTTCCCCCACTGTATATGAAGATTTCAGGAAGTTAGGTGATGGCCTCAGCCTTGCTCACGAACCTTTAGTTAACAAACCAACTCCCTAAAAACAGTTTCTGAAAAGGAACATCTAGTACTGTTAAAGGAGTAGTTCACTTTCAGAATGAAAATTGTCACCATTTACTCACCCCCCACTTGTTCCAAACCTGTATGAGTTTTTTTTCTTCTGTTGAACACAAAAGATATTTTGAAAAATGTTGGGATCTGAACAGTTGATGAGCACCATACAAATATTCCATCTTGAATATGAATCAAACACAATAAAAGGTCAACTTAAATGAGTAGTAAATATTTGAATATGAATACATGATGAGGATTAATATAAGCATAAACACAAAACAAACAAAAAAAAAGAATAAATGAATACATGGATATGAAAATCAAGGAAAACCTAACATTGATTTGGACACATCAGCCATATTTTTTTTTTTTTTATGCTGTACACATTTTTAAGAAACATTTAAGAAATAGAGGGGGATTATCGACTAAAAAATATTTTTTTAATGCTATATTGATACTAAAATGGATATTTCCTATCTTCTTATATTCGCTACAAAATGGGTAGGTTAAGGGGTCTAAAAATCTAAATTGCTTATTGATAAAATGATAAAAATGCACTGGTACAAATATCTTAATGATATAAAATATTTGTAAATATTGTCATTTTTTTTAGCTGTAAAAATGTAGCAATTTTACGTTTTAAACATTGTAACACGTCTAAATTGTATGTTCCAGGATAAAACAAAACGTACAAAAATGTTTGTTTTGTGCTTATAGACGTTATATATTAATACATACAGGTGCATCTCAATAAATTAGAATGTCGTGGAAAAGTTCATTTATTTCAGTAATTCAGCTCAAATTGTGAAACTCGTGTATTAAATAAATTCAGTGCTTCTGCTGAGGGGTGAGAAGATGGCTCTCCTCACACACACACACACACACACACACACACACACACACACAACTCTTGGATAGCATAGTAGTAATGACCCTACAGCGTGACTGTGTCCATTGATCATAATGATTTGTTTTTGCCAGATTATTTTTATTTTCATATGTGCTAAAAATATATGCAATAGCTAACAATCTGTCCACTAAACTATGATACTCATGAACTATTTTTACATTTTAAATAATTAGAACACTGCTTCTCATATATATTTTACATAAAATATGTTTTAGATATTCATGCAGGTTGCAGAGCATTACATCTCTTGCCCTTAGTGACTGAATATCACATGGATATCTGATAAATCAATCTTGAACCTTTGTATGTGCATCACTGTAGAAACCTAATGCATGTCACTTGAAGTGTAGTGCTACATGCAGTCTGTAAAATTCACCAGAGTAAACATCCTTCCCCAAAGTGGTGTTTAAAGTGTGATTATGCTTAACCAGTAGATGTTTCACTCATAAACTGCTGTTTAACATTTCTCTCTCTCCCTCTCCCTCCTGTAAGAGTTGTGGTGATTCAGTGAGTTGTTAGCTCATGTTTTATCCAAAACTCAAACACCAAAGGCAGCGCTTTTTTTGTAGAACTTTATTTTTGAAATTATTTTATAAAATCATCGCTTTTAATTAATTTATATAATTATAGGATTATACTTTTGCTGACACACTTTTTGGCTAACACCTTACCCCGTTCCACCAGCCCCTTTGCCCCACCACGCCTCCGTTGAAGATCAAACTTGTTTGCCAGACAGAGATCTGACCTCTGCAGAAGTGAATGCTGCTTCATGGACAGCGGAAACCAGGAGCAGTGTATGGAGGGTCAACACACTCATCAGTTCATCTCTAGTGAAATCACCACACAAACCCATTAAACAGGGTATGATGAGAACTGATGGGCGTGAGAGAGAAAGTGGCTTAGTCACACACAGGTTATCCATCACTCGGGGTTAAAACACTTTGAAATGGCTCAGTTACCACGCAGAGATGAGCAGGTTCTGTCTTCACAGCCTGAGGGTGTTTGGCACATTACAGTTTGATTGGTTAACCATGCTGTCACATGAGTGTAAAATCCAATCAGATTATTCCTGGCTGCTGTTTAGTACCATTAACACTCATTCCACTAAATCAAAAACACGTACTGACGTTACTTCGTAAGAACATGCCATCTTTATGTCTTGTGCTAGTTTCTGTTTCCCTGACAGATGTTTTGGCCCTCGCTTTATGCTGCGTACAGACATTAAGCATCGAGTCCTGCATTAAGTGCAGCCTTCAGGTGACTGGAAAGGTTACCCAAGGCAGCAGGGAGAGCAGGTTCAAAAGTCTCTGAAATTAAGGAGATGTAGACAGAATGATATACTGCCTTTGTTCTGTTGGAACAGACACACAAATTAAAAAATAAATAAATAAATTTAGTAGTTGCAGAAAAAAAAAGGAAACATATATATAATTAGTGTTATCTTCAGGGAATAATACAAATCAGGCCAATTAGGGTGAATGTCACAAAAACATGTCCAAGTCATATTTTACCCCATAATAAAAAATAAAAATAAAAACAGCAAGAAAAAATATTTTGCATAAAGGAAATTAATTTTGACAGGTTCTAATTCTCATAACACGTGTGTGAATAGAACATTTATAAATACTACAGTAAGAATACATTGTAGTAGTATTTGTTGTACTGAATTTAGTTTATCCTCATTTTTATTTTATATTACATAAAAACATTCTGGATCATAAAGTATGAGTTTCAACACTGTATCTGCAGTAATGAGAATCTTGTTTTCTCTTTGTAAAATATCACATCTTCTTTGGATTGTGCGGTGAAATATGACCCATAAAATCCTCTGTGACACTCACCCAGTAGTAACACTTTAGTTTATCACTGTATGCAAACACCACCATAAATGTATTGTACAATGAATTAACAAAACAATAATAATAATAATTGTTTCTCATGACAGTCAGCGTAGCAAAATATTAAATTATTCTCTAGACTTAACATCTTAACAGGTTAAAACAATGTAAAGGAAAACTGGACAGAGGAAAAATTATATAAATATACTGACATAATCAACAGTTATGTGCATGAAGTTTCATGGTGCTTGCAAAGCATGTTAGAGGCCAGGAGCGCCCCCTCCTGGTTTTACTTTCAACAGCAGCATTTTGAACAGCGTAGGCTGACTTCTTAGGGGTTAAACCCACAAGGCATTTCTTGTCAGAGGACTCAATATAGTGACTTAACAGCAACTAGAATTCTGATACAAATTCACAACTGAAGCCCCATTCAACTGGGAAAACCACCCCACCATGAGAGCGATAGTCTTACATAGATCGATAGATTCACAATTCAAAATATATACTATTTACTTCCAGTGTAATGTTATTTTTTAATTTTTTTCTTTTGTTCAAGTTTGAGAAGTTCCAACTTACTCGATTCAATTGCAGGGTTTGAAGTCTCTGCTAAACATTCACAGTTTCTATGCGCTGCATGGTTACTTTTCAAGTTAACAAGCATTGATACTGAATGGAATTCTCCGGTCAAACGACTTTTTTTGTTTTCCTTGATAACGTAGAACTACTGAGGGACAGGAAATGCACTGCAAGATCACATGACCAAAACCAAACAACTGCCAACTGAGAAAGGAAGCAGGAAGAGTTAAAAAAAAACAAAAAAAAAACAAGGGTGGAAAAAGCAGAGATAAAAAGATCAACAGAGGTGTAGTGCACAGCTGTGTTCCTGGTCTATCGATACACGAGGTGGGATATGGTGCTGGACTTGAAATTGAGCTGATGATTGGGCACAAAGTTATGATGAGGATTTTTGCGGGTGCACACATCACTGCCGTAAAGGCTCATGCACATCTCACATGACACCTTGGAGCAGTTCACACAGGTGTGAGAGGCCCCTGGCTTGTTGCAAAAGCCACAGCGGGAGCCGCCCACACTCAGCCGCTCACCCCCACTGCTGATGGAGCTGACCACCGGACTGCTGCCCGAACCCACGGGTTTACTGGGAAACAGCTTGGTGCTCATCACAGCTTTGTCCAGCAACAGCGAGTGGGACTGAGCGTGGGGAAACGGGTGAGGGTGAGTGTGCGAGTGAGCGTTGGAGTAGACCGACAACTTCTCCTTGATGGGCATGTAGCCATCCAAAGGGCGGGAAGTTTTAGTGTAATCCTGGAAGCCGCAACAAGGCGCCGGTTCCACTGCATGGCAGGACGAACACAAGATCATGTCGCACCTCTGGCAAGAGGAAAGTGAAGGACAGCCCATGCCGCAGCCCTGGCACTTCATCACATGTCCCTTCAGAACCCAACTGTCCCGGGACTCTCGAGGCTCCCGGCTCTGTGGCCTAGAGGGCGTCTGGTGGCCACCCAAACCCCGTTCAGTGTACAAGTCCACCTCATCCAGGGAGGACAAGTGGTAGGAGTATGGCTCAGACGGGGGCGACTGAATCGGGAAGAAGTCAGCCACTGGGCTGTAAGAGGGCGGCGCCGCCACAGGGTAAAGAGAAGGGCTCGGTCGGATGATTTCATCCTTCAAGTCTTCTTCCGTGTCGACGAACAGTGGCTCTTTGCGCAGGCTGAGCGAGGCCTTTAGCACTGGCTTGCTGGCTTGGTGCCAATGTCCTGCGCTGTCTGTTACATCCACCGACTTGGACGGCCGGCCGCTTCGCCTTAGGTGAGTGCGGTCGATATCCACCGGCCGCACCGACAGGCGGGACAAGTCTCCTGTAAGGCTGTCTCGTCGGCGGAGGGCGTCGGCGCACCCTGCCGCATCTTCTCTGGTGTTCCTCCTCACCTCCATGGCCTCCAGCTCCGAGGCAAAGCCCCGAGACATGGACACCACCTCGCCGAGCAGACGGCATTCAGCCTGGGCGAGAAGCAGTTCGAAGGCGAGCTGCCGGAGGTGGGAGGCTCCACCAGGATGGTCCCTAACGTGGTACTGCAATTCCTGGTCTCTTGAATAGCCCATGGTACGCAGCAGCGAACGCAAGTCGGCGTCGCATATCACTGACTGCAGTTGGTACACATACGGCCCCGTGAACGTCTGTAAGAGTGAAAGAACAGTCATTACACTCTCAAAAGCAAAGATTAAATTCATTTTTTCACATTCATGAACTAGAAAGGTTTTAATAGAAGGCTGAATAATTAACCCCAGAATGCAGTGCAGTCCCGCTGAAACTACAGACTTCTCACTGAAACGTAGGGCTGGGCGATATGACCTAAATTAATATTATTTTAAATAATGCATTGTGAAAAGTAGAAAATAATAACTTGCATCTCCTGTAAACAAATGTTTTAAATAATGAATGTAAATATAACACTGCTGATTAAGAGAAAGAGCAGGGCACCATCTCAGTGATCTTGTGGTATCACGCTATAAGCACAAGTATTTACTCTAGGTTCTTACTGGCCATTCACACAGAACACATCTTTGCATCTAAAACTGAGAGACGCAGCACATAAAAATTATTATTATTTTTTTTTTATGAAAGTGCAGGGCAGAATGCCTACTCCGCCATGTTGCCCTCAAATACAAAAACTTGCCATGCCAACCTGCTACTGTAAACAAAAGCTTGCCCCACCTCCAGGGTCTTCTGATTGGTCCACTGTTTTGGAACCGACATTAATGAGAGGCACTGTGTGTAAAGGTTTAAATTCTTTTGCGAGACACTGCAAAAGATGCGAGCACAACTACACACGCGGTAAGTATCTTTTTAAGGGAAAAGTATTAATAGGATTAAAAAAAAAACAATATAACCGACATGGGAAAATTACATTCGTTTACGGTTCGATGAATCGTCCAGCCCTACTGAAAGGTCATTCCCTTTGTGCTCCATGGAAAAAAACAACAATGAATCCTTTAATCCGTTGACTCACCTTTATGCAACGGAACTCTTTCTTCCAAGGAAAGAGCAGCAAGTTGGAACAGATGGTTTCCAGCGTCGCAAAGGCCATCTCCAATGTCCGCAAGTTTGCGCTTCTCTGAGTCCTCAGGGAGTTCTCAGCCATTTCATAGAATCGAACCATGCGAAAGCGCTGCCCTGGATCGGGCTGGTATGAGCCAAGCAGTGCTGTTGCAGTAGAAATCAGTGCCTCCTCGGTCTTGGCTCCTCCTCCTCCTTCACCGGCTCCCTTCTCAAGCCGATTCTCCAAAGACGCCACATACCTGCAGAATAGATCTTCTCGCAACTTGGCATCCATTGGTGGCAGTGGGCTGTGTAGCATGCAACCTCTTATTCTACAATCCAGGAGTTTCTTTAAACGGGACCCCTTGCCATCTCAAGTCCTCTCTTCCACTAGACACCGGAAGACCTGGGACAACGGTGCAGTGTGGTGGGGAAAATCAGCAAGCTGCAATCATCCTCCAAAAGAGCGATATGCAATAATGAAAGTGTGCTTGGTTTAATTCGGGCGTACGCCTTGCCCAGGGCTCTTTCATGCTGTAATGGGCATCTCTGGGTTCCTCATTAGCCAAAACACCTCAACAGGACATGAGAAGGTTTTGGGATTTGGGTGCTGGATGGAGAGTCCTCACCTTATTAAGCCCTTACTGCCAGGCTTTCCCCCGCAGTAGGTTGAACGTCAGGGTTTGCAGAGAGGAGCGCACATTAAAAACACCATGTCCAATGCTGCAACGACAGAAGAACAAAATCTGTTTGATAAAGACAAGTCTAATACATTAGGCTTGCCTCACTCTCTTTGCCAGCAATCATATAGGCCTAGCTAGTTCATAATGCAGGCACGCATCACAGAAAGACCAAAGCAGGCCATGAGAATTAAAAATACACAGCCTATGTGTGATGTAGTTTAAATCATAGTTGGGCCTAAATTAAATCTGTTTTACATTTTATGAGCTTTATGAGCATTTTTTTTATGGAAATGTGTGTAATTCTGTGGAATGTTTTTTTTTTTTTTTATGGGTTAAACAGAGAAATAAAACATTTTAAAAGCTACATCCTGCGGGTAGATGACAATGACAACATTTTGGGTACATCTTTCTCTGTTGACAACCATTTAAACACAACCATATATTCCAACAAAAGGGTTTT
>NW_015558625.1:452051-473947 GCF_001515605.1 Sinocyclocheilus anshuiensis | reverse complement strand
ATGGTGTTTTTTGTGGGGGGGGGGGGGGGTTCAAGCAACATATACACTGCAAACATTTCAATAGCTATAATAAAGCTGACCGGTCTTTATTATGACAATTAAAAAAAATAAAATTAAAAAAGCAAAATGGACTAAAGTTTTGACCTGTCTTCTGCCATGCACGTTTGAGTTAACAGCAGTGAAGCACTTGGGATTTGGTTCTTCTGTCAGACAATCAGCATTTGCTGCACAGGTGATCGACTCAAAACTGTCTGTGCCAAAACCCAAAGATGGCAGCAAGCTGGCCATGTACAACAGTACTTCCAGGGGGTTCTGCACTCATTGAGATGAATGGCAATGCTAACGAATAGCTTTCTCCAGGTATTATATATAGACGTCCTTGACTGAAATCACAAGCAAATTAGCCAAAACATTTAATAAACAAACAGGTAAGGAAGAGGGAACAATTCATGAATTGTCATTTCTGTGAATGACAGGAACGTTTCGCAAAACTCTGCAGGCACAGATTTCCTATTGGACCTGCCAATAATGTATGGGAGAAAAGGGTCTCTATTTCTACCAGTGAATGTGGACTGTTTGCAATGGGGCCCCATCAAGCACTTTTCTTCTAGATGGTTGCCAACTAAACACCTGCACACTATTCCCAGTGTTTACCTTCAATGATGCAGGCTGCCATTCCAAGCTGCTCAATTCATACTAACACTAAACATCAGTCATTTACATGTACTTGATCAGAGAGGCCTGTCAATACATCATCACCATTCATCAAGATAGCATCATATCATAATCACAACACCACACTAAACATGGTCAAGCTAAAACCCCCACCTAAATAAATCAGCGTTCGCAGAGACCACAGTTAAGCGTTAATAAATAATCATGTTCTATCTGCATTTCATAGCTAGTGACATAAACAGTACGTGTGTTAGCCACACAGATAATCCGACAGTACTCACAGTAAATACATCTGTCAACGCGCAAGTCAGTCCGATCTGATCTCTCAACTTGTCGTTATTAAAGGGATAGACATTAATTAAGTTGTTACTCTACTCGAACACGTTTCAAGCTCATCTTTGACAGATATCTGATGCAGCTAGCACAGCACTGCTAACATTCGCGCAGTTGCAGGGCCCTGTAAATCCACACACACCACACAATTTAACCGTACACCGTCCTGCAGCTACTTTTTAATTACCTCAATAAGAACAAGACGTGAAAGTAAACATGTCCGTTGAGTGTCATGCAGTGCTGGGCAGCAGCATTACCGAGCCGCCCTCTACCATCATCCAGCGCCTCTTACCTTCGTGTTCCGCTGGAAAGCCCCACCGCCGCACTGCGCATGCGCCACGCTGCCTCCCCTGCGCTCCGGAGGCTGCAGGCTGCGGAACTAGCGCTGGATCGTTCGATTCATGCAGCGAGTCGGTTCGCATAAATGATTCGATTCATTTGAGTCGTCAGCGCTCAAAACAGTTCCCAGAAGTCCCCGCTCTGCATTTGACGTCTTCTTTTCTGAACTTTAAATCAATGTTTGTTTAAACACCGCGCTCTTTTCAGTTACCTTAACTCATTAGGTTTGTAAATGTATGAGTAATCAGTCGGTGACAATGTGATCCAGTTTGTTGCTGTCCTTCCAGTTGAGACCCTAATGTTTTTCTTCTTCTGTAAAATGTCCTGTTGCTTACGTTTCTAATATGTGACCCTGAACCACAAAACCATCACAAGGGTCTTTTTTATTGAGATTTAGCTGAATAAATAAGCTTTCCACTGATGTCTGGTTTGTTAGGATAGCACAATATTTGGCCGAGATACAACTATTTGAACATCTGGAATCTGAGGGTGCAAAAAAATCTAAATATTGAGAAAATCATCTTTAAAGTTGTCCAAATGAAGTTCTTAGCAATGCATATTACTAATCAAAAATTAAGTTTTGATATAATTATGGCAGGAAATTTACAAAATATATTAATGGAACATGATCTTTACTTAATATCCTAATGATTTTTGGCATAAAAGAAACATGGATAATTTTGACCCATACCCATATTGTTGGCTTTTGCTACAAATATACTTGTGTGACTTAAGCTGGTTTTGTGGTCCAGGGTCACAGATATGTTATATCACCCACAGTTTCACGCTTAAAAAGGTTCTACCTCTTCGAAAACTGGTTTTGAAATAGCATCGTTTTGATAGACCAATTATTTAATTCAGATGGTCTTCTTTTTACACATGAGGAATTCTTAGCTAAATAAAATTTTCCCATACCGCCAAAGGAATTCACAACGGTTTTTTGCCGCAGTCACTCCTAAAATAGCTATGTTGTTTAAACAGCAAAAACAGATTAAATTATAAGCAATTCCCACAACTCTCACACTCCCCTATTGGTAAAATATGTTTTTCCTACCGTTGTAATAATTATAACAGATCAGTAAGAGCCCTTTTCCAGGAGGATGTTGCTTCGAAACCAAATGCATATTGGAATCAATTTGTGAGTGATGTTGATTGGAAAAAAGTCTGGCCTCTGCCCAGTCGCTATCTCTTAACAAGGTCAAAGAGATATATTTTAAAAGTTCTTCACAGAATATACCCTGTTAAACTGTATCTACGAAAAAAAAAAAGCAGTGTTGGGGGTAACGCATTACAAGTAACGTGAGTTATGTAATCAGATTACTTTTTTAAGTAACTAGTAAAGTAACGCATTACTTTTTAATTTACAATAACATATCTGAGTTACTTTTTCAAAAAAGTAATGCCAGTTACTTTGTTTTCCCATTTATTGACTGACAAGTCTCCTGTCCCCATATTGGGAGAAATCGGGAGTACAGAGGCGTTGTGTGCGCTGTGTGAACATGATGTTACTGTAGTTCCTGACTAAATGTGAATGTGCATTAATTCATCCCACTCGCAATAAACAGATTTAGTATTCATCAAAATGAATTAAAACAGTGAACTGCAAACTCAGAATATGACACAAACCTGCAATAATTAAATATGTTAAATAACACAAATCATTACACTTTTTGGTGTGAAAGGGCTTTTACATTTGCTATAAATAGAACTTCTTATATTAAAAACAATCAAGGCCTGCTCATATTTAAAAAGTAACGCGAAAGTAACGTATCGCATTACTTCCCATAACCCCACCCCCCCCCTTTTTGTTTTTTTTGGCGAAATGTACCTAATTTTATTGTTGACAATGTTAATGTTACTTTACAGTGGAAATGCGGCCTTTTAGGCATTATTGAAGATAAACAGACCACACTATTTTTTTTTTATTTTGATGGATAAATTTAATATTCATAAATGTAAATTTCAGGGGGGGAAAATCCATGTTTTATAGCATTTAAAATTTAAGTGAAGCATATTGAGTCCATATTGCGCTCAAGGAAACAAAAAGCTATTTGAGTTTTGCCAGCTTGTGCACTATTTAACGTATCCCTGTAATATTGTTTATATATCCCCCTAGCATTTGAATTGTATTTATTTATTTATTTTATTTGTTGTAATAGTATTGCATGTGTTAACATTCCACCTCGCAGTCGAGTGATTCATTTTCACGTTCACGCCTTCCAAATCATTTAAAAGAACCGGTTCAAATCCGTGATTCGCTCATGAATCGGATACCACTTGCCATACCGCACTCATAACTCTTCATTAAAAGACTACACGCACTCACTAGGTACTGCATTGCAGTCATCTGTTTACCCACTACTGTTTTTGTCATCAGACGAATAAGGCTGTATTAATGTATGTCCTCATGCGATCAGCTGAGTTATTGCTCCTCCCATCCCAGCAGTGAATCTCGCCGGAGTTCAAGAACACGGAACACAGCGCAGCAGACATGGCTATGCTCACAACACAACCTCAAACTGATGTGATCGATGCAGAATATGAGGACTACCTCTGCCCCGTGTGTCTGGAGATATATGTCTCTCCGATGACCACAGACTGCGGACATACGTGAGTATCCTTGCGGTCTCGTGCCTCGCAGCAGGAACTTCTCGTTTGACATGTTGTTTAGTTTCATGTTAATCAAGTTATCACGTGAAACCGACGCGCAGACTCCATGCCATGCAATTTAATCTTAATACGACTGTGTCGAATAATCAATAATAAATGCAGTTGTGATTAGAGTTTCTCAGGAGACGGAAATCGGTTACTTTCAGTTTTGCTTCTTGTGTAGGCTACTAAACTTGTGCTGTGTGGGAGGGATGCTGGGAGTTGTAGTGCTGCTCACTTAATTATAGCTTGAACAAACTACAATACTCACGTTGTCCTTCTATGAATATCTTACTCTTTGTATGAATGTTAAAGCTCGTACTTTACTGACAAACATAACACTAGTAAATGTGACACATAGAGAAATGCCTTATTGATAGCCTACTTTGATAAGATACATTGACACTTTTATTTATTTATGGAACAGCTTATTACTTTAAATGGGGGGAAATCTGACTTGTGTGTGCATGTATGTGTAGCCAGATGTGCATATTTTATCAAGGGACAAAACAGCCCTAATATCATATATATATTTTTTATAAAGTATATGTCTGATATCATTATATAATATCATTATATATGTACATATGAAATGTCTTAGTGAAAGTATATCCTTTTCTTTTGGTCAGATTCTGTGAAAGCTGTCTTAAGGAGTGCTTGCGGCCTCAGAAACCTGTGTGTGCAGTCTGCAGGTCTGATCTGCACGAGTGGAAACAAGCAGATCATTTACTAAATGAGATGAAAAGATCAATCGGAAAGTGCAAAGGCTGTAAAAATGAGGTGTGTGGGTGCATGTATGGGAGTTAAACTCTAAGTTATATTGAAATGCGGCGCTTAATCCGGCCAAGAACCACCCACTTAGTCCGGAAGAGACTGTCAGACCAATATATAAATTGATTATTCACTACAATAATAAATTAATGGAGAATAGAAAACAAACTTGGACGGTTGTGCAGGAAATACTGAAGAAACCTTGGCAGATAATTAAATTAATACATAAAATTAATGCATTTAATCAATTAGAAAAATAAGACATTGTCGAACTGTTATCAATCACCAGAACAAAAGCCATCTTTACACTGCAGAAGTGGCACATTAACTGCTTCTTAAAGGGGTCATATGATGCGATTTCAAGAGAGAGAGGGTCACATCACAGTGGAGTCAGCTGTCTTAACAGTGGCTTGTGTACTGCATACACATACCAGCTTCATCACTGTCTGTCACGCGACTCTATTCCCCTTTTGGGCTTGAACTGATGGTAAAACTAATGACATTATTTACTGTCTTTACATTTATTTTGAAAGATGAAGCTCGCGATTATGGTAAGGGGCGTTACATTTCCGACGAGTGCTTGCGGTGTTCGGCCAATCACAATGCACTGGGTCAGCTGGCCAATCAGAGCAGACTGCGCTTGTCGGAAGGAGGGACTTTGTAGAAAACGAAGCGTTTGAGAGAGGCGGGGCATAGAGGACCTACAATAATGTACAGTATTTGAAAAATAATGTGTTTTTTGAACATTAAAGCATGTCAACATATTCTGTTACACGAAATACACAAAATAATGATCTTTAAAAAAGCATCATATGACCCCTTTAAGCGGCATTTAGATGTATTTTCTGTTTAATGCGGCTCGTAGGTGTCATGAATGCATTTACACTACAGTTGCATGATTTATTTAAAACATTAAATTTAGATTTTTGAAATATGAAATGACAAATAAAAACAAAGAAATATTTTTAAATATGACCCTAAAAGTGCCAGTAGGTGAGTCTTTGAATCATTCATTTAAATTATTTGTTTAAAATCATTTATTCAGATATGAAGCAAGTGGCTGTCTTCATAAAACAGTTGAATCATTCACTCATACAATTTGCTCAAAAACATAGATTTGTTTGAAGCTACTGAAGAAACTCAAGCAATTAGTTAGCACTCATGATTACAGCCTGGTGTGTTTCCTGTCAGACTGATCAAAACCTGTTCACCCTGACTTGTGGAAAGTGTATACTATCAGGCATTCCGTTTGGAGCTTTCGGTTTTCAAAAGTGCTTTGCAGTTTTGTGTGCGGTGTGCATCAGACGGTCCATGAACAGACTGTGGGTGGTCCTTGAGCTCACTGTCCGAGTCTAAGGTGTTCCTAAGAATTTTTTATTTTTTTTTATCTACTCTCTGGCAGGTTCTTTTGTCTGACATGAGAAGCCACACAGTGGCTTGCTCTAAATATCAAGACTTAATCAATGAAGGTATGAAGACCATTTCAAAGAACCAGCCTTCAATTGTCAGGTAAAATAACTGTTTTCAGTATTTAAACATTTACGTTGATTCCACTTTGAATAAGAAAAAAAGATGAAGTTAAATTAGTCAAAAGTGCCCCTAATTTTATATATATACACTGAACAAAATTATAAACTTTAGACAGATTTGTGAACAATATTTGAGAGAAATAGGCCTTTTGTGTACATAGAAAAAGTCGTAGATCTTTGAGTTCAGCTCATGACAAATGGGGGCAAAAACAAAAGTGTTGCGTTTATAATTTTGTTCAGTGTATATATATATATATTTCACCCAATTTATTTTATGATTTTCATCTTGACTTCTACACACTGGTTTCTTGTTCCTCCTGTTCCTTTAGTTCAGTGCCGAACCGTTACACATTCACCTGTCCCTACTGTAACAAACAGAACTTTGACCAGGGTGGTCTGGTGGAGCACTGCACCTCAAAACACGCACAAGACCCACGTCAAGTGGTGAGCATTTTGGATGGATCTCATTTACAATCCTAGAAGTGGCCAAGTATATTGTTTTGATTTGTAAAAGTCACCCTTTTTAAGCCATTTCTATTAAAGTACATGTATCTACATATAGCTAGATCTATTTTGAATATCAATGAAAAGGAATACTTATCAGCATTTATATGTGTTAGCTATGTCTCCAAGCCTTCTGAGTCAAAAATGGAAAAGTTTTTCCCTTGCGTTTTTAAAAAGTTTCATGTATACACGACAACGTTTTCAAAACGATTCGTGTTTACACAACGGCCAAAAACGCTGTATTACGTATGCCAGGCCAGTAGTTGCCGCTGTCACCTTGTTAGTAAACAGTACCTGTTGCCGTGTGTATTTGGAGCCCGGTCTCATGAAAATGCGTATAAATAGTACCCAAATAAAAACGTAAACTCGTGGCATTGATATGCAAAAATGGACTTTGGCGTGCATATGCTACGCACGTGTTTGGCGTGTATATGCTACGCACGTGTTTGGCGTGCATATAATACGAAACTGCGTATCATATGCACGCCAACAAATTTCGTATCATATGCATGCGAAAACTGCGCATTATATGCACGCCAAACACATGCGTATCATATGAACGCCAAAGTCAATTATTGCGTATCAATACCACGAGTTTTCGTTTTTATTTGGCGTATTATTTATACGCACTTTCATGAGATCGGGTTAGTATTTAATGCGTCTCCGCTGTTGGTTGTAATATTGGTGAAGTAAATCCACACTTTGCTGCAAATTCTTGAGCAGCAACAACAGTGCCATGTACTCCGCCATTGTTGTGTATGTTTGTTCGTGCTTGCCTTTAAAATCGACACGTACTGCGCATGTCTACATTCCCGTTTTGGGTGTTTACACGGAAACGACAACGGTGACGTTTTCATTTTCAAAAACTTGCACTTTGGAACCCGTTTTCAAAAGTATGTGTTTTCAGTCCCCAAAACGCCATTGTCGTGTAAACGAACAGGCAAAACGGATAAAAAGTTTCCCGTTTTTGGCTGAAAACGTTGTCGTGTAAACGGCCCCTGAAATAGTAACTGTTACCTGCGGAGTCAGGAGTTGTGACCCTTGTTTCCACTCCTGCAGGTGTGTCCGATATGTGCCTCAATGCCCTGGGGTGTCTCTAATTACAGGAGCGCTGACTTCTTTGAACACCTCAGAATAAGACATGCGTTTTCCTATGACACTTTTGTGGTGAGTAGATTACAATATTTACATGCTCTGGTTTTCCAGTGTTAAAAAAAAAAAAAACTAAACATTGTCATAGTGTTGACAAAAATATCCTATTAATATTCCTTTTATATCTAGCTATAACACGGATCAGTCTTGCTGTATGCTTTTTTCAGTGATTTAACATGGGTTCTGTTCTCCAATTCAATAATTGGTAAACAAATATAACTTATATATTTCCTTTGGTATAAACAGTATAAATAGTCTTAGCCAATACCAGTTTATTAAAGCTGTTTAACAGTCTAGAACCCCCTTTTCTTTAAGTTTTTTGATGGATGGATGGACTATTGGTCCAGCTTATTCAAAGTTGAAAAAAGAAAGAAGCAAACAAATAGAGCAACCAGCATTCGTTGTTTTAAATTAAATGTATAAACTTAACAGTTAACAATTACAGTTGGTCTGTAATGTTATTTTAACTTTTTTTTTTCAAGATCTATTAAATTGCAGTTGAAATTAAGATGGTCTTTAATATTGTGAATTACTGATTAAAAAAAAAATCTTAGTTGAGCAGAGCTTTATTTGGACTAAACAATGTATGTTTGTCTAACTTGTTGGGAAAAATGAAAAAGCTGTATAAATTGTGCACCAAAAACAAACTGAATGGACTAATTATTAAAGCAGAAGAAATGGAACAGTAAATACTCCCTAGACTTACATCCTTTTTTTTATTGTTATTATTAGGATTATGCTACAGATGAGCAAGCCATGATCCAGGAAGCTCTACAGCGCTCTCTCATGGAAAACTGATGTGAGGGACATATGGATCCCCAGCTGAACGTAACATAACCAAAAACCAATGCTTATGCTTAAAAGATGAACAAACTACACTGGGATTCTGGGCTATTCTGATATATTGTTCTGCCTAATGTCGGTCATGCCAAAGTTCCTACACTCTAAAAAATGCTGGGTTAAATACAACCCAGTGCTGGGTAAAATAGGGACAAACCCAGCAATTGGGTTGTTTTGACCCAGCGGTTGGGTTACTACCCAGAAGGTTGGGTTAAACATTTAACCCAACCGCTGGGTCAAAACAACCCAATTGCTGGGTTTGTCCCTATTTTACCCAGCACTGGGTTGTATTTAACCCAGCATTTTTTAGAGTGTATTGGTGTAATTTTGGTGATTTCATATATTCCATATATTCATATATACAATATTTCCATATACGTTCGAAGCTGTAAAAATACATATTCTGCCCATCTTTAATTAATTCAGATTATATAACTGATTTGTGTTTATATAGTATAGTTTGTGAAGCAGGCTGTCAGATTGTGTGACACTGGAACAGAACAGTCTGATATATGAGCTTGTGATATTAGAGTCTTGTCAGATGCTTCTAGTGTAGAAAATATTGATATTGAATCATTAGATCATTCTTTTGATCTTGAGAGTGACATCTGATTCAGAGGCAATTTAGGGGAAGCAAAGGAATAAGCTTTTTCTGTCGGTGTGTTTTGTCTTATTTTGTTCTTTTAAGAAGCCTAGAGGTGTGTTCCACTTTGAGATTAGTGTTTGAAATTAGTTTGTTCAAACCAGTAGGGGGCAGTATTGTATCATTAGTCCACCATATTGTTTATCATCTCTGTACGCTCTGACCTAAGCGGTGCTCACTATGTAGTGCAGCTACTGGCAAGTCCATGACTTATCAAGAGGTATGTACTGATAGGATCTGCCCTTAAAGGGATAGTTCACCTACTTTTTTTTTACTCAAACTACTCACTACTCACACTCACATTGTTCCAAACCTGTATGAATTTCTATACCATGTGGAACACAGACAAATGTATGTACGGAGTTGCTTTGGACCACACTGACTTTCAATATATAGATAATAATAACAGTTCAAAATATCATCTTCTGTGTTTCACATGAGAAAGAATCATTCAGGTTCTGAATGACACAACGGTGAACAGATGATGAGAGAGTTTCCATTTTGGGTGAGCTACTCCTTTAAGCTCCAAATGCGTTTGTGTAACTCAGTAGAGGGTGTTTGCACTCTTCTTCTATTTTTTTTAGTATATAGCAGTCAAACTGTACATGGCAGTTTTATGATATGGTAAAATTAGTCCGTTTAATTGGCATTAGTTTGAAATCCTGCAGTCTATTGAATAAAAGTGTAATGTTGCGTTCCATAAAGTTAAACTTATGTTGCATGCTGTTTGACACAGATTTTACCACTGTGAAGATAAATCATATCCTGTGCCTATTTCATTCATGGGCTGTTATTTTGGTTGTGTATAGTTAATAAACCTCTTCTCAAAAGCCTGTTTCAAATGAAACTGTTATACATTTACATTACATTACATGCTATATTTTGCTCTTTTGTTGGTTTTGATTGCTTCTATTGTTCTCATTTCTAAGTCGCTTTGGATAAAAGCGTCTCCTAAATGTAGCTATACTGTTATAGCATTATCCTTGATTTTGTTATCGGAAGCATGTTCAAAAACACACTTTATTACTTTCCTCCTCCACATATTGCTTTCCCCCACTTGTTCAATGCATGTGCATTCAATTTTGTTACAGTGTGTATCTCTCTCCCTCCCCTCCGCTCTAACTCCATTACTGTTGCTCATTTCCTGTCCCCCAGCGACTGTCAGCTCTCATGTCTGAAGGTGCTAAATCCTGATAAATTAAAGCTCTTTAATTATTTAAACACTGGACCCTGAAATCACTGTGAGTGATTTATACCGGTGCGTTAGACATGTTGGGCCAGAAACAACACCCACCTCTCTGATGGATGACTAAATGGAGGGGGAGCAAACACTACACGCTATAACAGTTACAGGGTCTTTCCCAGAAACCCTTTTTCTCATTTTTAAACAGATGCCCATCTCAGAATTATATATCATTCTGGAAATGCATGTGGTTTTTCAGCCTGATTTTAGTTTCCTAAATTCTGTATGATAGGAAATAGGAAGTTTTATGGGAAATTGCATACGTGCATGTATACATGCAAGTGGGTAGCATGAAGCAGAAAGTTTGTTGTCACAGCGAACAATGAAAACTAACCTTGAATCATTCAAAATGGCAAATGCACTGAGGAATCGCCAGGCCTGAAAACCACTAAAAAGATTATTTATCCCCGAGTACACCAGTGCCTGGAACCGCATTCATCCGCACAGATGAGTGGAGCCAAAACACATCTAAAAGTCACATGCAATTTAATTTTTTGACCCCTAGAGGGCGAACGTTTTGTGCTGCGTCACAGTTCGTATTCTTATACTATATTATAAAACTTACTCTTTTTGAGAAGAAAAAGTCGATCATTTTCTGTAGGGTAAAGCTAAAGAAGTTATAAAGTCAAGAGCAGATTTGAGTGTTTACGTTTATTAGGGGTTTATTCGTTTATTAGGAGTTAAGACTGTGCTTATGACGATACTCACCAAAATACTGTGAGCTCAGTTCGACGATGTCACTGATATGTGCACTTTGTCAGAAATTGAATACTTCCTTACTAAACTGTACGCCAAAAATGTAGCATGTCCGGATTCATAGTATTCGAAAAACAGGCGGCGAAACGTACCCGGATGACCTACTACTTCTGAAGTGCGCATTTGACGGACATTTTACTATCCCATGAGACCACAGGAGAGGATTTATAGATAGCAGCGAGGCAACGCAACTGATGCAGGTAGATCATGTGAGAGTAACAACAATATATACCATGCTATATAGAACATAGCTACTCAGACAATATGCAATTTAGGACACGAATCTGGAGCTGAATTGAACATCACCAATTTTGAAATTCGTTGTTATTTGGCCCATCATGGCCCTTTTGCAGTCCGGCCTGTTTTTTTTACATTTTTTTTATTCATAACTGTAAATAAGTCCGACTCCTCCAAAGCGCAATGGGTTGTGGGCAATATTAGTCATTACAGAGTGTAGCTAAAGTCAAAAACTCCATATAGCGAAAACATTTTTCTTAACAATGAGCCTAAAATGCTGTGTAGAAGCTTTTTTATTTTTAAGGGAAGCTCTCAGTATGCCTCAATATTGCTTTTTCAACTCATTTATTTGGGGTTTGTGTTGATAAAGTGTTAATTGGACTTCTTTGTGAGTGACAGGGGAATTTATGATGAAACTCTTCCCGGCAATCAGTGGAGAGCAGCAAGTTTATTTACATCTTCTGTCCACAGGGACAGAAGATGCTTCAACTTAACGTTTGTTGTCTTTCCTTCCCACACACTGTTTCAGTAATTAGTTTTCAGATCTCCATCGGGTCTCCTGCCTCTACACAGTAAATTCTCTAACCTGCTTGATGTTTTTTTTTTATTTTAAGATTTCTCCTTTCTTCTTTCCTGGTGCTTTTTGTTTTTTTTTTGCTCCTGGCAGCTGAAGAAGTTCTCTAAGTTTGATCTAGCAAGTTTCTGTAGGGCTTCCAGGCAGGAAGGAAATGGTCCTGCAAAACACTCTCTCGCTCTCACCATCTCTTTGTCTCGCCCCTTTTTGGTGGCAGTTGTTTTAAGGGAAGATAGAGGTGGGGGGAGAAGAAAGTGAACATACTGAATTAAATTTTCATAAAGTTGAGCATGTGGTTTCTTTGATGAGAGAATGTGAAATGGTGTTAAGTCTCAGGGCTGTGTAGAAGCGGCAATTAGCATAGCATGTTCCTCCTGGAGGCTTGTGCCGCGAGAGAGACGAAGGCTTTGTTTTCCTCAGACGTGTCATGCCCAGATTCACCCGCGTACCTCCTTTTCTCATGTTCTCTTCTTCAGTTATCCACGTAGTCTCAGGAATCATCACCTGTTGGAAGTGAATGTGATGACGAGCACTGTCTCTGGTAGTGAAGTAGAACTGAAATGGACTAAACCGACAGCGTGACGAGGCCCAAATCTGTGCCTGCAGAAAATCTGCAGGTTTTTAGAGAATTTGAACAGCCTTCATTCACAAATTCATACACATGCATACATCCCCTTATTTTGGTTAATTTTATGATTTCAGCTACTAAAACTACCTACCTACATTTTTTGGAAAACTCCAAAAATGTACACTCTAAAAAACGCTGGGTTGTTTTAACCCAACTTTGGGTCAAATATGGACTAACCCAACTTTTGGGTTAAAAATGTAATTGAAAAATTTAACCCAAAAGTTGGGTTAGTCCATATTTGACCCAAAGTTGGGTTAAAACAACCCAGCATTTTTTAGAGTGTACCTATACATACTATTCACTGCAGTTTCCAGTTAAAAGTAGGGACAGTAAAACACCTGCCATTTCTTATCAAGTTATGATTAAAGTTTATTATTAACAGACTTATTTTCATGCAGCTCCTTGAGCAATGCTATGTTATAACCTCAAAGGGTCCATATGTGTGCTTTTCTAAAATAGTAAGCTTGCTCAGTAGCTCACCTGGTACAGCATTCCACATGCAATGTGAAGTGCTTGGGTATGAGTCGCCTAAAACACGAAGACTTGTAGAGTCAAGCTAAAATGGCTTGTGTGCTTCAGCAAATGTTTTTCCTACACTGGCTTCTGTTAATACTATCTGCACAACCTTTTGATGCCACTTACCAGCCATCTCATTAACAAACTGCTGTGATATGTGCAACAACAAACTTAATTAAACATTACCAGATTCACATCTGTTTTGGAAAAAAACTAGTGGCACTTTTAGTGCTGCTCACTGGAAATTTTAATAGTGTCACAAAACATGCAAAGTTCATCCAACATAATATCATTTTGCAGAAATGGTGCCACAGGCATGTTTTTCCAATGAGCCTGGGGTTAACATTTTAACATTCTGATGTAGAGTTTTAACGCAGAGTTTCCCTTTTTTTTTCACGTACATTTTCTTCACAAAAAGTAAAAATCCTGTTTAATTGTCCCCTTGTCATGTAAAGGTGTGGTAACATTATTGAAATTTCGGCCAGATTTTGCAGGCATGCAATGAAGTACAGCTTGCACAGAAGTCACTTTCCAGATGACTTCTCCAGTGAAGTTCCAGATTGCATGGATTCCTCTAAATAACTGGATTTTGGCTGTGAAAATTTGTGACCCTGGACCAAAAAAACAGTCTTAAGTCGCTGGGGTATATTTGTAGAAATAACCAAAAATACATCGTATGGGTCAAAATGATCAATTTGTACACTCTAAAAAATGCTGGGTTGTTTCAACCCAATTTTGGGTCAAATATGGACTAACCCAACTGTTGGGTTAAAAAGTTAATTTAAAAATGTAACCAAAATTTAGTGTATTTTATGCCAAAAATCATTAGGATATTAAGTAAAGATCATGTTCCATGAATATATTTGGTACATTTCCCACCATAAATATATTAAAACTTCATTTTTGATTAGTAATATGCTTTGCTAAGAACTTCATTTGGACAACTTTAAAAGCGATTTTCTCAATACTTTACTTTTTTCCAGATTTTCAAATAGTTGTATCTCAGCCAAATATTGTACTATCCTAACGAACCATGCATCAATGGAAAGCTTATTTATTCAACTTTCAGATGATGGATAAATCTTAATTTAGAAAAATTGACCCTTATGACTGGTTTTGTGGTCCAGGGTCACATTTGACAAACAACAGTAAATGTAACCCAACTTTAAGAATCATTGTATTTGCTTTTCTGGTCATTATGTGGTTACATTGTCAACGACTGGAAATAAAATAATTCTTCAAAAATATATTTTATGCAAGACAAGTAAAAGCCAGCTGTCAGATTTGTTCTGCAGTGTATCATTAGATGCTTCTTGACTCTGTATTGCCAGTACCCATTGAACTCTCTTTCACATCAGCATGCTGATGAGTTACCTCTTAATATATGTTCCCATTAACATGGTGTTCACTCGTGGCTGTGTACTGTTTATCTTCTTATATTTGTGCCTGGAAAGTATAAGGTCTCTCTCCTTCATATTTTGCTGATCCAGGTATATCTGTGCGTTTTGATCATAGCATGGGGAGTTTGCTCACCGCCAAAATTCCTCAACGTCAGGAGAAACAGGAAGCCCAAAACAGGAATCCCGCCACATGCCCTGGCGGTGCGCACACGGCACGGCAGGTTAATCCCTTCAAATGTTTGAACAGAAATGGCCACCGGGCATCCCCGACTTCAAGACCCAGTCTGCACGACTCTTCCGCTGCTAAACTTCTGCTGTCCAACATGCAGCTCTTCCTGTGTGGCAGCCTGTATGTGGGAAGTGGTCGTGGCTTTGATTTTATTACGCCTGAAACCAACCTGGCACTGAATCAGCTCGTACCACTCACCAGGCGTTTCAGGTTTACACTCGTTAACTTCCTGTGCTCCGCGCCAGTCTTCAAATGCATTAAAGCGAGAAAGAGGAAGGGAATAAGACAGAGATGCCGTGCCTTGGTATTGTTCTGAAACCACGATACCTTTCCTTACCCCAGTGGTCTTGAAAGTGACCTCCAAATATGAGTGAAGTGTATGCACATAGGAAAGACATTAGTACTGAGATCTCTTCAATATCTATTACTTTGCAGTCTTTTAGGCAGTGAAGGCATTTGGTGGAGAACAAACAGAATCTCGATTAGGGAACATTATTCACTAACTAGTTGCTTAAGTCAAGTCAAGCCACCTTTATTTATATAGCGCTTTATACAATACTGATTGTGTCAAAGCAGCTTTACAGTGTCAACAGGAAAATAGTTTGTCAATGGTGCAAGAGGACAATAACAGAGTCATTTTTCCAGCTAAAGTCAATTCATTGATGATTCAGTGATGCCATCATCCAGTTCAGCTGTCTTCTAATAGTGTCTGTGCAATCAGTCAAGCGTCCCCAACTAAGCAAGCCAAAGGCGACTGCGGCAAGAAACCAAACCTCCATCGGTGATAGAAATGGAGAAAAATCCTTGGGAGTTGGGGGCCAGTTCTCCTCTGGCCAGATGCTTATTAGCATGTCTATTACTAGCATATTGGCTGTTTATTAGTACTTATAAAGCACTCATTAATGCATGGCCATATTCTAGATCCCTTAACTCTACCCTATACCTAAACATAACTACTACAACAACCTTACTTACTATCAATAAGTAGCAAATTAGGAGTTTATTGAAAGAAAACTCTTAATATGAATATGTGTTCCCTAATCTAAAGTGTTACCAGAATCTTTTCTTTCTTTCTTTCTTTCTTTCTTTCTTTCTTTCCATTGAAAAACACCAACAAACTGGTTCAGAATGATACAAGGGTGAGTAAAAATTATAAAAAAAATTTTTTTGGATGAACCATCTGTGTAAGTATCCTGATATTCTAGTATTTCACCTGAGAAAAAGACCCATTGATATCAAACGCTGCTCCGCTAGAGATTTGTGTCTCACACTCGTCACACAAGGCAGCAAAGATTTCAAAATGTACTTAATTTCTTCTCATCACATTTTTCTGGTGTCCGTATTCATTTTAAAGATCTCTTCGATAATTTTATATACGGAATAAAATTGTCCTTTTGATTTTGGGAATTTTTCAGTCATTCAACCCACTGTAGTGCAGAGCCATGGTCTGGTGGTTAGCACACAATATCTCAAGGACAAGGAAACGAGGGTTTAAATCCAGACCACTGGGTCCTGTTTCCATTTTGTGCATCTTTACTGTCATACAAAATAGACAAAAAAAGGTTTGTCATGCAAAGAAGGCAGGGATCGTTTAATTGAGTAAATGCTCAGGAGGTTTCCGTCTGAGTTGTTATCATACTGTGTAGCAGCAGTCCTTCAATGAATTTGATCAGATGAATTCAACATTTGATCCACTCTGAGTCTGAGAGCCATGGACTTTGGCCTACAGATGATGTATTTGATTATAATTGCAGCCTTCGTCTTTTTTTGCTACAGTATACTTGTGGCAGTGGCGACTGTAAATGTCATGGTGGTTTCTGTGGTAAAGGAGTCTGGGTATGGATGGGTAAGGAGATGTTTCACTGCCAGGAAGGAGAAGAGCAGATGCATGCAGAGGAATGGCCATATCAGAGTGAGACGAACAGTAAATATCCTTAGTAACCTCACTGGAGTATTAGGTCACAACACTGTGGCTCTGGAAACATGTTGTAAGGACTGACGTTTACTGATGCAATCTTCCTCAGTTCATCTTTTCCAGTCTATATTTTACTGTGGTAAAATATCAAGTGATTCACCAGTGGTGTATTTCAAAAAGCAATTTGTTTAATGGTCACTCTGTGATTGTCTGATGCAGATATTTTTACAGATATAATACATTTTTTTAACTCACTGTTGCCATTTTTCCTAAGTGCAGAAACAGATTTTCATTCTTAAAGTGACAGCAACCGGTCTCTTATATTAAAAAAAAAATAATTTCTTTCTTTCTTTCTTTTTGGGAAAAAAAATGAACCAAAACGCTATAACTTAAGACCCCCCCCCCTTTCTTTTAAGGTCTTTAAAAGCAATCAAAGCACTTTTTTTTCTTATAGAAATTATAAGGCTTATAAAGACAGCATTGATGGTCTGAGAGAATATATGTCAAATCAACTTTTTAACACAGTAATATATCGATAGATTAGCTCTCTTACATGTGATTGAGTTTTGCACATTAATGTGACTTTGACATCTCCGGATCATGTAATACGATGGAAAAGAAAAAAAGAGTGGAAGCTAATTTTGTTCACCTCCCTCTTGTAAAATTCGTAAAAGGGAGTGTATGAAAGTATCTCGGGAGGGCGAGGCCCAGGGCTATTATTCCCACATTAATTTTTCTATTTGAATTCAAGCCTCGCTGGGAAAGACTTTGGGAGGGGCTGAAGGGACGCGGGGAATTGCAGGCTTTCTGTGAAAGGGGGCTGCAGAGGCTTTAATGCCCAACAGGGGAGGCAATTTCACTTCCCAAAACACCATCTAACTATGTCTTTCACATCTGCCTCCTACTAAAACATGGTTTAAGATGTAACTCGCTCCCTCCCTCATCCCCGAGCCTGCCAGCTCCTCCAGTCCACCTCCCAGCCATCTACAACCTCCACACCGCCTCTGGACGTCTTCCTGTTAATTAGGAACCATCTACGTTTCAGAACATCTCCTTTATAAAAACATTCTTTTCTCTCTTTCATACACAGCATGCTGCTGGTCGGATTAAGGATGGGAATCATAAGACATTTGATTCTAGTTAGCAGGTCCATTCCATAATGATTATTTTAGTACCTGAAGGATAATCAGTCAATATGCTAAAAATGTATTTATTTGTGAAAATTACAATAATATAAACCAGGTAACGTTTAGACCGTTACATACCCCTCCCCGTGGTCTAAAAATTTGACCATGGTAAATTTTTAAATTCTGGGTATGGTAAGTATCTATCTGAGCTGGATCAGACAACATAGTCACCTTGTAATTAACAGGTCCTAGCTTTTTTACAATTTTTGCTGGGCCCTTCCAGTTTGGAGAAATTTTCGCCATAAAGGCATCGTCTGCTCAAGAGAGAGGATGAGTTTTTACCCAAACTAAATCTCCCTCATCAAAGTTCTGAGCTCTTCTTCTAAAGTCATAGTACCTTCTCTGTTTAGTTTGAGCCTTCTCTACATTCTCCCTTACTGACTCATACAGATTTTTTTGGCATTCAAGAGTACTATAGGATGGTTGGTCAGGGTCTGGAGGAATCTGTAAGGCTCTCTGCAGAGGTCCTTTCAGTTGTCGGCCTAAAGCTATCTCTGCAGGAGAATAACCTGTGCTTTCGTGCCATGCAGTTTTTAGAGCAAATCTGAACTCATAAATCCATTGATCCCAGGTACGGCGGTTCTGATCCCCATTTTGAGAAGTAGTCCACTATAACCAGCAGATATTCATGCTGTCGGGTGCTTCGGGGAAATGGTCCCATTATGTCCATTCCAAGCATATAACCAGGCTCCACTATGGGTACACTTTGTAGACCCCCTGCAGGTTTTAAGTTAGTCGGCTTGTGTTGCTGACATTTCTGACAATTCCTGCAGTGTTGCCATACATCTGTGCGAATTAAGGGCCAATAAGCAAACTCCAACAGTCTAATCAGTGTTTTAAATTTACCTAAGTGACCACTCAGGGGATTGTCATGTGCATAGGTTAAAATTGCTTCCTTCAACTTTGCAGGAATGACAACTTGAAGTCTCTGGCCTGCTTTGGAGTCTGGTACACTCCTAAATAAAACCTCGTTTTTGAAAACATAGTGTGTTCTCTTAATGTCTGTGGTTTTCCGGTTCTCTACTTTAACCATCAATTCTTGGCACTCTGGGTCTAGTTTCTGTTCTGCTGCGATTTGTGACATATCCACTGGCAGATCATATGTGACAATATTAAAACCACTCTTAGCTGGTGTGTGCAACAAAACAGCTGGTGACTCAACTGCATACCTTCTGGACATGCTAACTTCTGTGCAGCAACTTCCTTGTGGTCTTCATTCAAAAACGAGAATAGGAATTTATCTTTGAATGAATCCCAATCTCTAATATACTGTTTCTCTGCTCTCCACCAGCTCTTAGCGGTTCCTTTAAGGCTCACGGATAACGCTGCCAACAACTCTTCGTGGAGCAGAGGTCTCAATTCCTTATACTCTTCAAAGCGATCGATAAATTCAATGGGATCTTCTGAATTCAAATTACTAAAGGTGGGTAACTCTATTTTAACAGAAGGCAGATGAGATGCTGAAGAAAGATATGTGACTTGCCTCGTAGTGTCTTGTGGAATTGAAGTGATCCTAGAGGGTGTTTGAGATATTTTGTGAGAAGTATTCGTGCTGGAATGAACAGGAGTTGACATGACTGGTTGGATAGCCTTGAACTGTTGCTCCAGCTGTTTATCACGCCGTTTCAAACAATCCACAATGCTCTTACTTAGTTCATCCACTTTGGCATAGCATTGTTGGTGAACCCGATCTAATTCTCTCTGAAGACGATAATTCATTCGGTCTTCATATGCTCTTAATTTTGTGCTCACTGTCTCTGAGGTAACGAAGTCGCTGATTCTGTGCTCAAGATCAACAAGGTGCTCTTCAATACTAAACATTTGCTGACTCGCTGTCGGTAACTCATCTTCTTGAAAATCAAGCGGCGGAGGAGGTAAGGGGAAGTCATCAGGTTTGTCAACTTGCTCAACTCTCTGATCTGGGGACCCATCTCTACCTTCTCTTTCTTCTTCTGAATCTAAGTACAACTCACTAAATGTATCTATCAGATTTGTTACAGGATCTCTGCGATGAACGAATGCTTCATCGGAATAATCAGCGATGTGCTCTCTTTCTTCCATAGCAGATGATTGTTAGGGATATTTGTTTGTGAAGGGTTTTCAGTACCGTCGAAATTTAATTTTAAATATAAGGGACTCCGCAAAAGCTCAAGCCAAGTCCCTGTTTGGGCGCCATTCTGCAACACCTCCCTTTTTTTAAGATGTTACTCTGAGGGGGTTCAACAGAAATTCGACCGGTACTGAAAGATAAAACCACTTCTCCAAACAAATATTCTTTTTTTCCCTATTTTATTTCCCCAAGTGCACATATATATATAATTGCCACAAAATAAACAATATAAAGAAAACAAGCAGTCTTTGCCTCTGTGTGAATCAGTCAATGAAATAAATGAACCTTAACGTGAAAAGTTCGGACTTTCGCTGAGCTGAATTGATGATGATGATGATGAGTTATTTGAGAGCGATGCAATGATATAATCCAAATTAGTGGGAGGTGAAAATAGTCAATGGCGTTTGGTGACTCGCTGGCCTTGCTCCGCATTGATTAAGGCCACGCAATACCCAGATCCACCCCTCTCGCTTCCTGGAGACGTGCAGTGAATCCAAACGGTGCTCATATAACAAACACAGTAAAACAACAAGAATAGTATGGTCCAATAGTGATATATAAGATGAAAAGTCCTTTCTACAAAAGAAAGCAAACAACTAACATCAGTCATTATTCATTATAAATGCACCAAGTCATTAGTACAGTCAGCCAATACTCACGTTTGAGCGTAAACTCTACTAGTTCTCAAACCAGGACTTAAAATGAGTAGTCAGGTAGTTCAACCATGCGGTTTCCCTCTACCAAACGAACTGACTTGCTCGTCCGTGACCAGGCTTATATCCGCTAACCACTATGCACTAGTGCCCTCAAGCTGCTCCTAGTGGTATTACACTTGAACCAGATACCTCTTTTTAGGCACTAGCCAGTGAAAATTACAATAATATAAACCAGGTAACGTTTAGACCGTTACACACCCCTGATCATTTCAGTTGGTGGATTATCTGGCTTATTTCAATTGATCATTCATGAGATTTATTTATTTTTTTTTTTAATCCATTTGATTATTTAAAAATAATCAGTTTGTGAATCGGACCACACTGGCCCATTTACAACTCAACTAAATCATAATTTCTTTTGATGTGGTGTTGTATATTTAGTAGCGGTGCAGTAAATCGTCTGTCCTACAAGAATAGATTTATGATCATTTATGATCCTGTGATACTTTTTTTCAGGATTATTTGATGAATAAAAAGCTTAAAAGAACAGCATTAATTCAAAGTAGAAATCAAAAGTTTGGGGTCAATACTTTTTTTTTTGTTTGGAAAAAAATATTTTATTCCGCAAGAATATGTTAAATTCATAAAATAAAGGGATAGTAAGGATTTTTATTTTGAATAAATGCTGTTCGTTTAAGCTTTTTATTCATCAAAGAATCTTGAATAAATCACGGGTTCCAGAAAAATCTAAGGCTGAAATATTAATGCAAATAAATAAATAAATAAATACATACTGCTGAAAATTCAGGCACAGGAAGATATTATTTTATTTTATTTTTATTTTTTAATTTTAATTTTTTTTATTTTAACATACATTAAAATTGAAAACCCTTATTTTAACTTGTAATATGTTTTTATTTTAACTTGTTCTAAATGCAATAAATGCAGCCTTGATAAGCATAAGAGAACATTATTACACACACACACACACACACACACACACACACACA
>NW_015558625.1:440266-449041 GCF_001515605.1 Sinocyclocheilus anshuiensis | reverse complement strand
ACACACACACACACACACACACACACACACACAGGTTTGTTTTTATGGTTTATGGGGACTCTCCATAGGCGTAATGGTTTTTATACTGTACAGACCGTATATTCTATTGTCCTACACCAATCCTACCCCTAAACCTACCCCTTACAGGAAACTTTCTGCATTTTTAGATTTTCAAAAAAACTCATTCTGAATTATTTATAAGGCTTTTGAATTACGGGGACACTGAAAATGTCCTCATAAATCACCTTCTCGTTGTAATACCTATGTCATACCCATGTTATTAAACAAATTTTTGTCCTCATAAACCACATAAACATGCACACACACACACACACACACACACACACATTTATACAGTATATACTGTATATACACACATTATATAAAACCATATTCAGTTCAGGAATATATGTAATACATTTGAAATATATTTGAAATTAGAACCGGGTCCGAATAAGCACCAGTTGAGTCTACTGCTTTGACAGTGATTTCTGGCATGCGTGACGTGTGAAAGGACAGTGTGGAAATAGAGAAGGAATCAATCACTAGTGCCAAAAACAGGTTTGTTTAGCGTAATGTTGTTCTGGCTGTCATAAACCAGGTTAGTGTGGACACATCACAACCGGTGATTAATGACACCCGGCTTCTGAAACGTATGCTGCCTTAGGTACATTGGATGCATCATCCTCTTTCTGCATTGAAAAGAAGTTATAAATACAGTCACACAGACACTCACACATGTCATATACTAGAACCCATTCAGTTACACTTATCTCCAAAAAGGAAGTTGCTTACAATGCCTTGAGAACACACACCACACAATAAGTAACCCATCTGAACACACACAAATACTCTCTCATCATTTCTATTTAGACCTCCCATTTCTCTTTGATTTTAATCATTGGTGTGTCTCCTGCCTCTGTTTTTATTCAATTGGGAAAAAAAAGTCGCAGTTAGCTCATCTGTCAATCAAAGCACATAAGTTGTCTGTTACGCACCATACACCTCCACAAGCTCGCGGCTCAATTATTAACGGGCAGGTACTAAGGCAAACTGCTGACGGGACACCCCCCCTTGACAGCTCATTTGAAAGACAATGGCCCCATGCCCCCTCCTCCCCAAACTTATCTTGTCAAAGTAGTGAAAGCACCTTGAATCTGCCTGGCGTGACGTCAATTACCAAGCTATTAGAGAGAAGGATATCACCATTTAAGAGAGAGATTTATGAAATCACCAGCCCAAAGTTTGCTTCTTTCTCAGCAAGTTTTATAAACACATACAGTATTACTGTTAAAATGGGGGTGTTGATATGCAGGAGGGACGGGGGCATGTCCCCCTCTAACTCTCCAAATTATTCATATTATAATACATATTAGAAAGAAAATTTGCGTTTTGTTGTCCAATCGGTAAAATGTGAAAAAATCTTTACAAATAAATGTACAAATGTAAATGTACGCCTGTCACGGTGCTACTGTGAGAGAGCGTGGAGCGAGGAATGAGGAGACCAGGAGTACATCAATAAGGGGATTTTAATTAGCGGCCCTCCGTAGGCCTAACTTGGGAACTGTGGCCCTCCCTGGGCTTGACTTGGGGACTGGAGCCCTCCTTGGCCTGGACATGGGAACTGGAGCCCTTTCTGTGCTAGACACGGGGACTGGAGCCTTCTCTGGGCTAAACTCGGGAACAGGAGCCCTCCGTGGGCTAAACTCGGGAACAGGAGCCCTCTTTGGGCTGGATTTGGGGCCTGGAGCTGACACTGGAGCGAGCTCTGGGACAGGAGCCGACCGCCTTCTCCTCCTTAGATTCCCCTTTAGGTTCGGTGTGAAAGGCATGGTCTTGACTGAGGAACCGCCGGTGGGCTTGGGAATGCTGCGGCCGGCGGGCTTGATTTTGGAGCGGCCGGTGGGCTTGAGAATGCCGCGGCCGGCGGGCTTGACAGAAGAACGGCCGGCGGGCTTGGGAATGCTGCGGCCGGCGGGCTTGACTTCGGAGCGGCCGGTGGGCTTGAGAATGCTGCGGCCGGCAGGCTTGACTTCGGAATGGCTGGCGGGCTTGACTGTGGAACGGCCGGCGGAGGGGTTCCGGATCGGGATCGGAGGCTCTTTAGACACCGGATGACTGCCTCCTTCCAGTCGAGGTTGGAGGTGTCTGGGAGTGCCGTTGGCAGATGTTATGTGATCCCGAGCCAGAACAGCATCTCCAGGGTCTCCCCATCCAAGGAGCTGGCGAGGGCGAGCGGCACGAATGCCCTCACGTAGGTGAGCGGGTCGTGACTCGCCTGAGCCATAGCGATGAACAAAGCTTGTTCCTCCATGTTAGCGGGGAGAAACGAACAGGAAAACAAAACACTTTTCAAAAACGAAAAACAAACATGGGGAGAAGGGGCGCCGCTTACTGTCACGGTCCAGTATTCTGTCACGGTGCTACTGTGAGGGAGCGCGGAGCGAGGAACGAGGAGACCAGTACATCAATAAGGGGATTTTAATTATATCAAGGGAACCAGGAAAACACATGTAGCAAAGGAGGTAGACATCAACAGACATTCACAATACTCGACAGTGAACTCAAAACAGGAAACCATTAAATACAGGACTAGAGGAGGGACACAATAAGGAACACCTGAAATCAATGACATAATGAACATTGGAAACACCTGGGACAAATAAACCTAATCAGGGAACAGGAACAGGAAGACCAAATAAGGGCATAAACATAACATGGAGCAGGTGGGGAACAAAACACAACACATGACAGAAACAGAGTCTGACAACACCTTTAAATTATGTGCGGAAATTAATGCAGGAATTGATTGTTATACATACCAATTAATTAAATGTTTGTGATTTTAACTTAAATGTAAAATAATTCTACAGTATAAGCCTATTAATTGGTTTAACTGTATTGTCAGTTACTTCACCATATACAGTGAAATTAAATTTAGACATGATTTTCCTGTAAAATATTGTAAACACGATGACAGATGACATCTGTCATATTTTATTTTGTTTATTAAAAACAGACGGTACATTTTGTTGAATTATGTACATTTGTGTAGGTACCATTGTGTACATTTTGACAGCAGTTCTTGGAAACTTTTGATAGCTCATTCAATTCTATTACTTGTTTTGGATACTGTTATTATTAACCTTATTAGAAAAGGAAGTGGGCTTATTTGTATTAAATGTGCATTTGTAGTGTACTTCAAACCATAAAAGTGTATTTTCAAAACAACTGTACTTGCAGATAATAAAATATTAATTGAATGAAAAGCCACTCAAGTAATTATGACATTACTTATAAAGCTGTACCTAAAAATGTCATACTAAAATGGACCAAAAAAGCACTTTAAAGTTCAGCTAATTGCATTTAACATAAATTTAAACTATAATACATTTGCATTTAATGGTAATTAGCATGCAATTAAGTGTCCAAAAACATCACATTTCATTTGCACTTAAGTATTGTTTTAGTTTATTTCCATAACACGCACTCTTTTTATACATTTATACATATGACCGGTATAATCTACAGTCACCCTAATGTCATCCCATTTCTGAAGCCCTGTTCATTTATTCTTTACGGTAACATTCTGGCATCCGCAGCTGCCAATTCTGAACCATAAATTTAACAAAGCATTTTTCACAGTGCAGAAGACTAATGCCAATAAGAAATGAACTGCCCATTTTTGTTGTGCAAATCTTTGCTTCTTTTAAATTACATTCTATAGTTGTCATGTAAGACTTTAGGAATCCTGCGTGACAGCTGAGACATTCTGGCAGAAGAGTGTGACGCTTTTGACTGAAAAAGGATGTAGTTTTATAAATATATAAGGAAGTAGAATCAAAGCACTAATGTGTTAAAAAGTTCTTGAATATCATGGTTACACGCCATTTGTCATAGAACAAAAAGAAAACGACGGCTTTCTATGACTGTAGCAACTTTCTTTGCAGCACTTTCCTTCGACGGCATATCTGCTTTACATTATGATGGAAGATACAAATAACTGGTATGATCAACGGTGTCCCTCAAGGGCGTGATCGTGAAACAAACCTTCACGTCACAATAACGAACCACCCCTGAGCTCTTTGACTGAACGTCTCCATTCTGCTCTCTTAGAGCTCAGCTGTCTGCGGTGGAGTTTCTTTCCCTTCTTTTGAGAAGCGACGACGCAGGCAGATCTGTCATTCCTCTTTTCTTCACTGCTGCCACACACCTTCCTCCTCTCGGATCTGCTCAATAATTAACCAGGCAGGTAGGGAGTCGTCGAGATGAAGCGCGGGTGTCCTAGGGTAGCCGGCTTTGAAGAAGTGTAGGCATGATTGTTGATTGAGGTGGGTTTGATGGTTTGACAGAGCCGTCATTGGAAAGATCAACGTGGGTGTTATTTACGCCTTAATGTGGGCTTCACATTAGCAGATATACTGTAGGCTTTGTTCAGACAGGCAGCAAAAATCTGTTTCTTGGCATATCTGAATCCATTTAGTTTTTGGTAGTCTGGACCAGTGGTTCCCAACCTGGGTCCTAGAGTACCTCCAAAAGTACACATTTTGGACTTTCATATTTGGATACTCATTTCAGGCCTTGGAGTCTCTACTAATGAGCTGAGGAGTAGATTCAGGTGAGTTTGATTGTGGCATCATAGGCTGCGTTCCAGTTTGAAGGGCTTATCCTCATGCCCTAATCCAGGGGTGTCAAATTCAGAGTTTAGTTCCAACCCTGCTCCAACACACATACCATGTAGTTTTCAAATAAGCCTGAACGGCCTGATTAGCTGGATCAGGTGTGTTTAATTAGGGTTGAATCTAAACTCTGCAGGGCTGTGGCCCTCCAGGAATTGAGTTTGACACCCCTGCCCTAATCCCTTGAAAAGGTTTACCATTTAGAGTGAGCGCTTGGAAAGGATACTGGGTAAAAGAAAAAAAAAGTCCTTTGGAATGCACTTCTGTGTCATCTTGCAGAGCCAGTTAAGGTTTAACAAACTAAACCTGAGCAAAGAATCACGGGAGCGAAGAGTCCATCAGTCGTCCCCTTTGAAATCCTTCATTCCGAAGGGCACTTTGAAGCGGACAGATTTGAGCACTTTGGTTTGGAGCCACCCTTCATTGTGGCAGCCATGAGTTTTTTCATATCGAATTGCCCTTCGGAGGTGGATTTATCCCATTTGGAGCTGGTAGTCCAGGACCAGCGTTGGGAACCACTGGTGTGGCACCAAATACACACATGATATCTGTACCTAGCAAGTGTGCCGCACTAGTCCTCAAAAGTGAAACCATCGCGTTTCGATCGCCCCCAGGTGGCTGGTCCCAGTATAGGTCATAAACCCTGCCCTCTCCATGTAATCTAATGGGACATAAGACAAACTAAATAATTAAATTTCACTTCAAATATTTTGTTTTTTGTCATTTGATGTAGATTTTATCCCGTTGATGTAAGTTCAAGTGTTCGTTTTTAAATAAGTTTGGTTTTAGTTAGTTAAGTTATGCTATAAAAACGGGAGTGTGACGTCATGATTGACAGCTGAGACTGACAGCTTCTCTGAGTGAACTGAGGTACAAACAGACTTTTTCAGGATCTATAGGAAGAGATTGGAGTTGTATTTATCTTATTTTAACACAAGCCTCTTATACAGCTATCAGTAGACAAAAATCGGAGCAGTCAGGCTAATGGGTCAGGCGTGTGTGTTTGCGATCGACTCTGCAGGAGTGTGGGCAGGACACGACTCCACTTCGCTCACTACTGCGCAGACTCTGGTCCCAAGTCAGCGCAATATGGCCAAGCCCTATTGGGACAATGGTGGCTTCACTTTTCTTCAATGGAATTGAGTGAAGGTGTGTTGTCCATCTTTTTTTACAGTCTATGGTACCCAGGCTCACTGGAAATACGTGCCACTACCTACATTTCTGCAAAACTCAAAAAACATACCTGTATGTACAAATCGCTGCAGTTTCCAGTTGAAATGAACACTAGAGGCAGTAAAACTCTCACAACATGTGTTCCTTTTCTCACAAAGTATGATTTACAGGGCCAAAGTTTTGATTAAAAAAGCCTAATTTTCGCACAATTCCTTGCATAATATTATGTTACGACCATTTTAACATGCTGCGGGATTTGATATTTTTGAATGTTAATGTCACATGTCGTCACATAACGCAGTAGGGTTGCTTGGTAGCTCGCATGATACGGTGTTGCACTTTTGAAGTGAAGCACTTCGGTACGAATCCCGAGAAACTACAGTTCAACAAAACAGATTAAACCCATGTATTAGTAAGTTCAGCGAATGCATTTTTATCTCACTTTTGCATTCGTTAACACTATCAGGTAGGTTCAGGGTTTGGTTTGGTGCAGGGTGCGCACGTTTTAACGCCACTCACTGAACATTTCACTTTGAAATGTGCAATAATGTATGTAATACGGGTGTTGCAGAAACATTGCCACGTTGCCAAATGGACATATGTTCAATTAGCCTGGGTTGGGATATCCAGAAGAAAACAAAAAACGTTATCGATAAGTGGATTGTAATGCTTGATTGGCTCCTAGTCCGAATGGTCAAAAATTCAGTTTTCCGTCTTCACTGACAAGCTACTAAGATTTTTTCTTGGCATCTTGCTTATGATTACACAACTATAATAACAGTGTAGATACAGCAGATAATGACTGCACTTAACAAACGGATCTGATTTTATATTTGCCAAATGTAGACCATTGTAAAGATTGGATTTGAAAACCTAAAGCCTAAAACTATCTTTTGGGGTCACAATGAACGATTTTGCTCTCAAATCTCGATCGCTCTGTATGGTGCTCTTTGATGAGAGTTCTGTCACGCCGTCAGCGAAGACAAGCTCTTTCAGTTTTGCTGGGGTACCCGGCTAAACATTAACACCACTACTGCCCCTCCAGGCGGAGGACACCCTTACCCAGGTGGAGGGACAATAACGGGGAGCACTCCTCATTGCCCTGCATTTATTTGTACCATCAGCAGATTCTTTCCTTTCTTTGACATCTTTATGGCTGTGTTTTTCAGCCCTCGCTCATACAATTCTTTCTTTTCTGTCTTTTCTTACTCAAACGTGTCTCTCATCTGCACATTTTTGGCATTCCCCATCATGAGTTTCTCAGGGAGCGTTCTAGAAGAGGGGAAAACAAGCACGGCTTTAAAGTTTTCCCGTAATGGCCGAGCGGGCCGAGGGGAAGCGTGCTCCCGGAGGGACGGAAAGACAGGAAGGAGTTCTGGCACAGGCTCTGGGTCAGAGGACAGCAGGCAAACGGTCAGGACATCATGTGAGGACACACCACGCAACAATCACAAGGACTGATGTTAAACAGCCATTACCCATTACACACGGCTTATTTATTCATTCATTAATGTGTGTATTAGTGTCAGAGATTAATGGACTTGTTTACTGCATTTGAGGTTAATGCAAGAACAGAAGACTAACCTTTGGACTGTGGATCTGCTGTGTGAAAATATACATGCTATGTGAAAATATGGTGGTATCATAGTAAAGTTATTGTATTGGATATTAATACCATGGTGCTTTAATATACACCATAGTACTGAATGATTACTATATTAACTTGCCATTGTACTTTGCATGGCACTCCAAGGCAGGGCTGCCAAAAAGGGGGAACAACTGGATCTTTTGGGCTTGGGCTTGGGCCTGGGCTTGAGGGGGCCCAAACTGGAAAAAGAATGCGATTTCATCCGAAGGGGGCAGTTTTGTCCCGGGTCCAGAAATTGGTTACTGTTGCCCTGGTCCAAGTACTTTAAAGATTGCCGTGCTAATACTTCAGTCCATAAAGCACAGTAATACCAGTAATACCATGTATTTATTTATTTATTTAGACACTGAATCTGCAAAAATGTGTAGCCCACTACTAAATATAGTAGTGTATATGTATATATATAAGTTATTTTTTAAATTATTTTTATTTAATACAATTTTTATTATTAAAAAAAATATTATTATTATTATTTTTTATTTTTTTGCAACACTTTATTTTCAGGACCACTTCTCTAGCATATTGGCTGTTTATTAGTACTTATAAAGCATTTTCATGCCTTAGTCTGCATGACCATATTTTAGATCCTTTAATCCAACACCATACCTAAACTTAACAACTACCTAACTATTAATTTAAAAAAGGCAAAAGTCATAGTTAATAGTTTGTTAATATTGAAAATTGGACCTTAAAATAAAGTGTGACCATATTTTCTTACTGCCTAAAATGTTATCTATCATCTTAGTTATTATTATTATTATTATTATTATTAAATGTACTTTCTCCACTTTTATTCAGGGTGTTAAATAAACATATTTGTCAGATTTCTGTGTAAACGCTCTCCTCTGCGCAGCTCCGTGCTGTCAGTCAGACACATCCTCTCTTTCACTTCTCTTCTATTGAATTTTTAACTGCAGCTCAGGGGACTGAATGCTTTGTGCTGAGTGGACAGAGAGAAGATCCGGCTCCACATTGCCTCTGTTTTAGGAAGTCCGGCCATTCTGAGGAGGATTATGTGGACCGTCCCCCTGCAGTAAACCCCCTCTATCCATTACACCTCTGTCTCTGTCTGTCTCTATCAGCCTGTCTTTCTATCTATCTGCCTATATGTCTGTCTGTCTGTCTTTCTTTCTTTCTTTCTTTCTTTCTTTCTTTCTTTCTTTCTGTCTGTCTGTCTGTCTGTCTGTCTGTTTCTTTCTGTCTGTCTGTCTATCTGTCTGTCTATGTGTCTGTCTGTCTATCTGTCTGTCTATCTATCTGTCTGTCTGTCTGTCT
>NW_015558625.1:438455-440154 GCF_001515605.1 Sinocyclocheilus anshuiensis | reverse complement strand
TCTGTCTGTCTATCTATCTATCTATCTATCTATCTATCTATCTATCTATCTATCTATCTATCTATCTATCTATCTGTCTGTCTGTCTGTCTGTCTGTCTGTATATTTATCTATCTAGGTAAGGCCATAAATACAGAGTATCTATCCAGGTTAATTGTAAATACAGTGAGTGAGTACAATCAATCATTGCTCATTTACTCTATTGTTTCCCATCACGTTTAATGACGCATATACACTGATGTGGGGAGAGCGTAACCTTGCCCTCATATATCCAGAGGAACATCAATTTCTAGGTAATTTTTGTCTAAACAATTCAGCAAAAGGAAGCATTTCTCATCCACACATATGACAGGAAATAGTACTCTTTTTGTTCTTTGTGCATGGCTTTTTGCACTCAGGGCAGATTTGTGCTAAACTCTGTAACCTGAAGGGACAGACATGAGGTTTAATGAGGTGTTCATGCTTGAGAAAAGTATGTCTTACAACTGGTAATATGCAGCACAATTCCAACCTTGCATTACATAGTGCAGATAAAATACAGCCAGAAAGACTTTAAAAACTATCTCTTATTTAACATCTTACATTACATTACATTACTCTTATTTCCTGTTTTTTTTTTTATCTTTCTCCCCCCCTGATATCATTTGACAAATTTAATGACAGCTGTTCATTTATAGTTATTCCATTAGGACCATTAAGATTTTTTTTCTTTGCATTGACCATATTTTTGATCATTACTGTAATATGAAAAAAGTCAAATTCTTATGCTTCTAAATGCTTCTTTTGAGTTTATTCTTAATTCTCATTATTCTTAATGAAGAGTTTCATAAGTTTTTGCATAATACTGTAACAAAAAAAAAATACTTCAAAAATAATTTTTTATTTATTAATTTATTTATTTGTTTGTTTGTTTGTTTGTTTATTTACTTACTATTATTATAATACATTTATTATATCATTTTGTAGCATATTCATATAATATTAGTATACTTGTCCCACATTTCACTAATGATATTTCTTTTTTCCATTACAGGTGATTTTGGAGTGAAATATGAATGAAACAGGTTTTGTGACATACACCCACATGTACTTATAAGTGGACGATCATGTCGATATGTGGGGTGGTCTCTATTTTACATACGGTGTGACAGTCAATGAGGATTGATAGAAAATATACCCACAATTCCACAGTGCACTAATGGAGCTGCCACGGGCCTCTTGCCGTGCTGCCGCCCCCTCACCGGTCTGAGGGTGTCCCTGTGGAGGCTTCCTTAACCCCCCTTCAATCAATGATTAACCCCAGCAGTAATCAATGATTCTGCTGACCGTGATACATTACTGGAGTCTTGCAGCTGCCATGTATAGGAAGCGTCTACTCTTTGCATCGAGTGACGAAGCACATCCTATTCTGTCACACACACGCACACACACACACACACACACCTCTGTACCTGAATGCCAACACTCTCACTGATAGGGGCTTCCCTCCTTTCTGGAGCAGCTATGGCTCAGGACTGTGTGGGTGTTGGAATGAATCTTGTTTAAAAAGAAACGGCAATGCAGAGGGAAAAAAACCCTAAGGAAAAGATGAGATTGGAACATTCTCACGACCCATTTCTTGAAAATCATCAGAGGAAAGATTGAGGATTCCTCCCTCCCCATTATATATATATATATATATATATTTTTTTTTTTTTTTT
>NW_015558625.1:436022-437989 GCF_001515605.1 Sinocyclocheilus anshuiensis | reverse complement strand
TGTGTGTGCGTGTGGAAGAGAAAGAGAACGAGAGACAATATGCTGATGTCAGTAATTTGTCACAGTGGTTAACTTTGTCCCTCTGGTGAAACAAAGGACTGTATTACTCAGTACAAACTACAGCTCTAATGAAATCAGTTAATTATATGATATAACGAGTTAATCATCTGATGATGAAGGCTACATCTATGCGAAATGCCTGCTGTACACCACATGTAATTCTACACTGATTCTAAGAAGAGGTCTGTGAATGGAAAAGCTTAACTTGAGCTTATGTAATGACGTTGTAAGTGGAGATAATTTATGTTTTACATGGCTTCCTCTCTCCGTCTTTCTGGCTCAGTTGAGGGGACTGAATCATTAACCTGCCTCGCTCTGTCTTCTGTATGGATGGCCAGTGAAACCATTGTGCGTCCTGTCATCTACAGGAAGTGAGGATTTCCCCCCGCTGTCAGAGAACTGATGTGTCATGCGCTCCCTCTCTGTCTCTTTTTCTGTCGGGTTATCTATGCTTTCATTCTCCCCTAATGTTTAAATTACAATGCAGCTTAATAAAAGACAATGCAGTCAAATTATACTCACTCAACTGGCAACTAATTAGTCTGAATGGAAATATGGCATGCATAAATAAAATTGGAAGAATATGCATATGCTTTTTTATTTTAAATTCCTGAATATATTAATTATGTACAGATCAGCAAGTGATTTTTACATGCTCTCCACAGATTTTCACTCTTATATAAGCTTTTCATGTACCTAAAAACCCAAAGCGCATTGATTCTCCTAACCCCCTTTAAGAGCAGCGTGAGACGCCCCTGCGGGTGGAGTCTGTGTGTACTGTATGCTGGGGAATGCTGCATTGACTGAGATGCAGATCTCTAAGGGCAGTGAGATCCCCAGCTGCCCCATGCATGAATTTTGTTTAAAAAGAAACGGCAATACGGGGGGGGGGGGGTTAAAAAACTTAAGGAAAAGAGGATTCCCCCACCCCATTATATTTGTTTTTTTGAGTGAAATCATCTGCCAGTATCTGTGGTTAATGAAGATCATTATGTCTAGCACAAATAAAAAATAAATAATAAAATAAAATAAAATAAAATCCTTGTCATAGTCGTAGCCCTTATTTAGCTAGCTAAAGGTTTACATTAAAATGATAATAATAATAAAAATAATAATAATAACGTATTAAATATATTAACAACAGTGTCATAAAAATAAACTAAAATAAAATAAAATAAAATAATAAAATAAAATATATAAAATAAAATAATAGAATAATAATTGGAAACTTAACTGTAGGAACTAACTTTCATTATAAATGTGACTTTAATATAGACAGTATTAGCCAGTGTTTTTTTTTTCTTCAATACTTTTGCAAGAATTGAGTTAATGTAGAAATCGTGATGACTGAAGCTGATAAAGCTGCTCATGGTTCCATTTTGGAATTATAAGCATTGCCACAGGAACTAATCATTTTGTTTGAGAATGTGAATAGATCTGAACAGAATCTTTAAATTGTCATTTTATAAATACAGAATGAATTCCAATGAGGTGTAAACAAGTTACTTCAAAGCATATCATGGCAGTGCAGTGGTGTTTTCTCTGGTTATAAATAAAAGCATCTCTCATATACAGCATATGTTGTAAATTTATTTCTATCCTTGGCATTTGTTTGCCAGTGTAAATGTTTGCTTACCCTCCTGATGGACAGAAATCTGTGCTGGATTTGTTAATGGAGATTGTAGGTTAATCATCAGACTAATTGACTTTGACCTTATTGAATGCTTGATCGTGCAAATTATCCTGCGTTTGGCTCACTCACTTCTGAGGGTGAAGGTCAGTTGGACACTGTCCAGTGACTTGAGAACAGGGATTTCATTTGTTCACTTCCATGCACAGTTTAAACGAGCAATAAAAATGAACCATGTTCGCCTGTAAGTGTCCCGGTAGTGTGTGTGTGTGTGTGT
>NW_015558625.1:434115-435770 GCF_001515605.1 Sinocyclocheilus anshuiensis | reverse complement strand
ATGTTTTACATGGCTTCCTCTCTCCGTCTTTCTGGCTCAGTTGAGGGGACTGAATCATTAACCTGCCTCGCTCTGTCTTCTGTATGGATGGCCAGTGAAACCATTGTGCGTCCTGTCATCTACAGGAAGTGAGGATTTCCCCCCGCTGTCAGAGAACTGATGTGTCATGCGCTCCCTCTCTGTCTCTTTTTCTGTCGGGTTATCTATGCTTTCATTCTCCCCTAATGTTTAAATTACAATGCAGCTTAATAAAAGACAATGCAGTCAAATTATACTCACTCAACTGGCAACTAATTAGTCTGAATGGAAATATGGCATGCATAAATAAAATTGGAAGAATATGCATATGCTTTTTTATTTTAAATTCCTGAATATATTAATTATGTACAGATCAGCAAGTGATTTTTACATGCTCTCCACAGATTTTCACTCTTAGAAGTAAGCTTTTCATGCACTCAAAAACCCAAAGCGCATCGATTCCCCTAAACCCCTTTAAGAGCAGCGTGAGACGCTCCTGCGGGTCAGGTCTGTGTGTACTGTATGCTGGGGAATGCTGCATTGACTGAGATGCAGATCTCTAAGGGCAGTGAGATCCCCAGCTGCCCCATGCTGTGCGCTGGTTAAAGTATTAACCCAGACCCATTAGTCAATATTGCTGACTGCAGTGTAAGGCACAAGGGATCAAAGTTATCATGTTAGGGGGAAGAAGCCCCATTCAGGGTTTCCCATATAACCTGTCCACTCCGTCATGTTTGCTCTATTCAAAAGAGCTGACTAGAGCGGCTCTCGTTCCCACTCACCCACCCACTCCTCTACACCCCTCTCCTCCGCTCATTTTTCATCTGCCCTTTTCCACTTGCCTGCCTCAGTTTGGCCCTCTTTTGCCATCTTCATGTCTTCACTTAGTTTTAATCATCTCTTGGCAACATCTCTTAAAGAAAATGTATTTTTTTAATACATCTTATGTGCTTAGCAGCTTAGCCATGTTGTTCACCTGGACATCTTGTTCCCCAGCATGGTCACTCTGGTGACACTGATTGACCAGCAGGGTCCAAATTAACAAATTAACAGTCGCCAGTGCCAAATGCAAATAAAAATGGGGTTTTTAGTGAGTGACATAAACCTGAGTCTGAAAATGTATTTCACTGTGTCTACAATATTATAAGTTTCCCAGCAACAATCGCTGTTTAGGGATGACGTCAATTTATAGGCCAATCCGGATAGTTAATTCACCATAAATTCCCTTAGGAATACTGTTTTTTGATTTAGTAAAATGAGTTCCCTTTCAGTCAGTCACGTTCGACGTTACGTCAGTCGTGACTGACGAATTGGGATCTCGCCCGAGAGCCCAATCACCTTCGAGTGTTAACTAAACAAGCCAATGACAGTTGGCGTGCGTGTTTCGCCACGCGCACCCCGCCCCGCAGTGCGGGTATAAAAGGAGAGCGCGTGCAAACGCACATCAGCTTTTCGCTTCGGAGTTGAGCCTTCTACAAGACGAATCTCCGCGAGTGTTTGGAAAACAGCTGGCGTTGGTGTTACGGCGTGTCAGCGGGGGTTGCCATCCAGGCTGCTGAAACCTCGGCGGGCGGCAGCTTTCATTCTGCGGTCTTGCCGCGACCTCCCCTGGGCGCTTCAGCGCTCTCTCTAAAAGA
>NW_015558625.1:431507-433274 GCF_001515605.1 Sinocyclocheilus anshuiensis | reverse complement strand
TCCTCGGACAGGGCGGGGTCCAGCATCTTGTGCGGAGCTCAGGCAGATGACAGGATGTCGATCGCTGCATCGGAGGGCGAGCTAGGCTCTGGAGATGAGGATTCGGCTGCGCTGCCTCCGTCATCTCCGAGTCAGATCCAGAGCTGACTGCTATGCTTCTCCTGAACGCTCGAGGCTGGATGATTGGTTCCTGGGGGCGCAGGCCAGTCGTCGGCAGCCGCCTCCGGTTCCATTCTTCCCGGAAGTGCATGAGGAGGTTACTAAGTCTTGGAGGGCACCTTTTTCTGCCCGAAACAGACTTGGTGCCTCCTCCGTCCTCACCACCCTCGACGGTGGGGCGGCTCAAGGGTATGTGGACATCCCCCCAGTCGAGCGCACTATTGTGATGCAGCTCTGCCCGCAAAGCGCCGCCGCCTGGAGAGGTAGTCCACGCCTTCCGTCCAGGGCCCGTGAGTTCTCGTCCGCTCTGACGGCTGAGGCTTACAGTGCTGCTGGACAGGCCGCTTCCGCCCTGCACGCCATGGCCCTCCTGCAAGTCCACCAGGCCAAGGCGTTGAAGCAGTTGCACGAGGGTGGTGCTGACCCAGGTGTGCTGCAGGAACTGCGCACGGCGACGGACCTCGCACTTAAAGCGACGAAAGTCACGGCGCAGGCCCTGGGTCAGACGATGTCCACATTGGTGGTCCAGGAGCGCCACCTATGGCTGACCTTGGCGGATATGAGGGAGGCCGACAAGCATCGCTTCCTGGACTCCCTCCTTCAGGGAACGAGGGTTACACAAGTAACCGAGACGATCTTTGGCTAACCAACTTTCAAGCATATAAACTCATATCATTGTCATAGTCCTTATTTAGATAGCTAAATTTTTACATTAAAAAGAATATAATAATAATAATATTAATAATTTATTAAAGTCATATTAACCACAGACTCATAAAAAAATACAGAGGGAACCACTGGATAAATAAATAATAATAAAAAATAAATAAAATAAAATATAAAATAAAATAAAATAAAATAAAATAATAAAATATATTTTTAAAGACATTTCTATCTTTAGGGTGTTCTCCCGCTCCTGAACTCCAAAAAGAAAGAAAGAAAGAATTAATGAAAAATAAATAAATAAATAAATAAATACACTGATAAATCGATAGATAGATAGATAGATGATAGATAGATAGATAGATAGATAGATCTGCACCATTAGTTACTAAAATGCAAGAAAAAAAGTTACATAATCCACTACAACATATTCATAAATATGTATAAACATATCACTAATAAAATAACAAATACTGTATAATTTACATTTGCATTTAGACATTTAGCAGATGCTTTTATCCAAAGCGAGCAATGATAAGGATGCAAGTGCTATAACAAGTCTCAGTTAGCTTAACGCAGTACACTTAGCAAGGTTTTTTTTAATTATATAATAAATACAAAGAAAACAGATAGAATAGAAAAAGAATAGAGCAAGCTAGTGTTAGAGGCCTTTTTTGCTTTTGTTAATTGTATAAAAAAATTTTTTTTTTAGAAAACAAGCAGTTAGTAAAGGAATAGTCCAGAAGGGGCAAGTTTTTTTAAGAATATACTTAGAATAGAGAGTGCTAGAGTTAGAGGGTCAAATAAAGGTGGAACAGATGTGTTTTTAGCCGTTTCTTGAAGATGGCTAAGGACTCAGCTGCTCGGATTAATTTGGGCAGGTCATTCCACCAGGAGGGAACAGTTAATGAAAAAGTCTGTGAAAGTGATTTTGTGCCTCTTTGC
>NW_015558625.1:429224-431315 GCF_001515605.1 Sinocyclocheilus anshuiensis | reverse complement strand
TGTTGCATGTTCTGAAAGAAAGGGCCTGATCTTCCTAATGTTGTATAAAACAAATCTGCAGGACTGGACAGTTTTAGCAGTGTGGTCTGAGAAATTCAGCTTATCATCAATCAGAACTCCAAGGTTTCTGGATGTTTTTGAAGGAGTTATGGTTGATGAGCCTAACTGGATGGTGAAATAGTGATGAAACGATGGGTTTGATGGAACCACAATCAGTTCTGTCTTAGCCAGGTTGAGTTGAAGATGATGGTCCTTCATCCAGCAAGAAATGTCTGCTAGACAAGCTGAGATGCGAGCAGCTATCGTCGGATCATCAGGATGGAATGAGAGGTAGAGTTGAGTGTCATCAGCATAGCAGTGATATGAAAAACCATATTTCTGAATGACAGAGCATAATTGGGTGGTAAGTAATACTTACAACTGAAAAATTATCTTAATTCACCCACACTATTTACAGTTGTCACAAAAATCTACTTTAAACTTAAGCCTTGTTGGTTAAACTATACTACTGAAATAAACCTGAATGAAGCACCAGCATCCAAAACACAATGTGTGCTGCTGGTAGCCAGTATCGCTCCAGAAGGTTTCTCAGTCTGGTTCCACATTCACAATAGCTTGATCTTCTTGCGGTTTCCACAGCTCACACACACCCTGAGAGTCCAGACCTCACACCTGCATGTGGAACTGCACAGCAAAATGTGAAATCTCCGTCCTGCAGCACAGTATGTTGTCTTACAACCAGACTTCTTAACTACCTTTACCAGCCAGCTTCACCAAATTAATTTAGCTATTTAATAGCATGGTTTTGAGGGTCTACCAGCAAAGTTAGACCAGTCTAGACTAGCAAGGACATATTTTCAGAAGATTGCAGTATGCTGGTGGCGATGGAGACTTGGGGGCCGAAGAGGGGGGAAGTTCATGGGAAATCTGCAGATGGGATGGTGTAATGTGTGTGTGTGTGTGTAGGCGTGAATGGTGATAAATTGGCCGGGGAGAGTGGGGATGCAGATCTACTCATCAAGATTGATGTTCTGCCATTCTGCTTTAAGTGCAATTAAAAACTGGGCCTGCGTTTGAAACCACATCTCATTTTATAGAAGCAGCGGGGGTTGGATTAAACAGAATTTACCTCTGTGTTTTGGGTCTCCATGCGTTCGAGACCTCATCAGCACCCATGTCCAACTCCTGCTTTTGCCTCCTCGTCTGAACCCATTCTCAGTGGCATATATCACGCAGCGCATTTTCAAAGGAAAGGAAATCAAGATTTGAAAGTAAGGAAGTAAGACTTGATGATTTGCTCGGTGTTTGTGGCCAGATTTCTACCTGTTTATTTTTAGACAGATCACCACTTCCATCTCGGACTTTCCTCGCTCTGCAGCCATGCCTGACTAGCTGTCAGTGTCAAGTTGTTAACCTCACGTCAACAGTGGTGCGGGCTGTATTTGCGTCCGCTTGATGGATGAGTCTACATGGACTTGTCCCACGCAGGGCACATTTTTCATAGAAAAGCAAAAGGGGTTTGTGGATATTTCTTTTTACCTCTCTCTCACTCTCTCCTGCTCCCCACGAACCCTCTGGGCACAAACACAACCTCTGAGCAACACTTTCCAGCTGACCTATGCTCAAAAGGTTGTACGTAACTATGGCTTTTAGAGACAGAGACAGAAAATTGGATGCATTTCAAATGAACAAATATATAAGTGTTTGTATATTAAAGAATATTTCTTCAACAATGGACACTTTGTCCCAGGCCTTGATTTTTGACTGAAACTAATATTTTATTTTTTTATTTTTTTATTTAATAATTTATTTTATTTTATTTAGTTTTTGCGTTGTTTTGTAAAACATTACATTATATTAAAACTTAAACTAAAACTAAAAACAAAACACATTCAATATACATTTTTGCTACTTTTCAAATGTTTTAATGCATTATGTTTATTTTATTTTATTAAATGAAGATGACATTAAAACTTTTTTAAAAATACCATACATTAATATTAATTTGTGCTAAAGATCATAATCTTTAAAATCTATCTATCTATCTATCTATCTATCTATCTATCTATCTATCTATCTATCTATCTATCT
>NW_015558625.1:419099-429154 GCF_001515605.1 Sinocyclocheilus anshuiensis | reverse complement strand
CTGTCTGTCTGTCTGTCTCTATCTATCTGTCTGTCTGTCTGTATCTGTCGCTCTGTCTGTCTGTCTATATGTATGTCTGTCTGTCTGTCTGTCTATTTATCTATCTAGGTCAGGCCATAAGAATATCTATCCAGGTTAATTGTAAATCTGTCTATCAAAGAAATATGAAGGTAAATGTCAATTGTGAACAGAATATTTTTTAAATAAATAAATAAATATTTTAAAAATAAATGAATATTTTTTAAATAAATAAACATATATATTTTTTTTAATATAATAAAAAGTTATAAAAATAATAACATGTAAAAAGTCCTTCATTGTGTATATTTAAGAAAACAAAACACAAATGAGTCAACAGTTTTATTCCAGTACTGTTTGGAATTCCATGTCAGGAGTTCAGATTCCGTGCAGGCCTGTGCACTCTGTCTTGTCCTTCAATCTTGCATCAGATTTTTGGAGGTCATCACAGCATTACTCTCACTTGTCCAGATAGGAATAGGGACGTCAGATTAAGGCCCTGTCCCCACTGAGCCCCAGACCCTCTACTGAACACAGTGACAGAGGCTATCCATCATGGCCATCTTTAACACAGGGTTGGGGGATCGCGGCTGGAAAGGGCCTGGTTAAATTTTAACCCGCTGGCTTCCTACTCACTGGCAGAGAGTTAGTGAGCCCTGCGTCCCGGGCCGTTCCCACCTTCGCCCACTCACCTGTCAATGCTTTGACTGCACCCATCTGCTGGTGAAGCTGCTCACGGGCCAGCGTGGGTGGAGGTCAGGGCTCTGTTAGCGTGTCACAAGCGAACAGCAGCATGTTAATAGTGGATAGAAGGAGGATCGAGTCAGGCACGTGCCATTCTCAGAGTTGAGCAGACATGTTTTAAGTTGAAATTAAACAACATCATAACACGGCTGATGTCACAAACCCCTCCCTCTGACCACCTGGATCCACTCTGCTCTGAAACAGCCACTTTCACCATCCAATTCATTCCGGATGGATAAACCCATGTACTGCCCTACATTTGTTCTCAGCTAGTGCACAAATCCACTTAAAAGTATGTTGGATTATGGAAGAAAATGACACCGTTTCACATTTATATTACAATAGATAGATACATCTGTGTTTGAAACTGAAAGTATTTAAAATAAAGTATTACAAATAAAGCATTGTTTATTTTTATTATTATTAAAAATATATATATACTGACTTATAACACATTTGAAACATTGCATACTCTGATAGTTAACGAAGTTATCATTTTTCATATCTATCAGTATGTTTTAACATGTATTCATCAGTGTTTATTTGTGATTTTATGCTATTAATCAGTTTCACAGTGATAAACATTCACTCAACATATCATAACACAGTGTTGCAGCTTTCTCCCTCTGACCACATTAGATCTTTGCCAGATTTTCTCAGCAACCTAAAATGCTGGCATGTCCCAAATATGCTCATTTGAATAATATAAATCAACAATTACATAAGACATGGTTTGCTTTCCTGCTCAGACTGGAATAACAATCTATTCACAATTAAAGAAGACAAGGAAAATGAAAAAAAAAAATAAATAAATACTATCTCCAAATGTTTTCTTCAAATACTGTATATATATATATATATATATATATATATATATATATATATATATATATATATATATTTGCAGGAATGTAGACTATGTGCTTCACATTTTCTGTGATGAAAAAGGATGCTAATGTAAATGTGCACACTTATGATGACAGTCTTGGATGGAAAAGGAAATGTTCAGTTTTACAACAGAACTCGATCCAATGCTACATGTCACTATGCTGTGTGGAAAAAGAGATGGAAATACAAAGGCAAAGGATGTTTGTGTTTCATTTTTTGGTGCAAATTATTAGCAGCATTGCATTTGTCCCATATTAATATCGCTCTTCAAAACTCCCTCACCCTAAAACATTGAATATTGGAAGGGGCAAATACAATTACAGAGGTTACACAGGTAGACAAATTCTACCTACACTTCCAATTTGAGTTATTATTGAGGTCGTCGCCTTTAGCACGTGTGTCAGAGTTTAGACTCTTCAAGTTCACTGATTCAATCGATGGCGTGATCAATCAAGTGTGGAAGTTTAAAAATTGAGGGTCCAGACCCTTAATTGGGGCAAATTCCTCAAGGAAGGGTGTTGGTTCTGTGGAGGGACGAGTCCGTTCTCTGAATTGCTGAAATCATGCATGCCTCGCCTGACTTGATTAGCCATGATGAGATGACCTGACCTCTTCTGGTGAGTTAATAATGTATTAATTTTTGCCCATTTGACATAAGAGGCAGTGGGGGCGAGGGGCGGTGAGTTTGTGGGGGTGTGGGAGCTGTCTGATTGCACAAACCCAAGAATCTATCATCTGTCAGTCTGCATTTTCTGGCTCTGAGCTGAGTCTCGATGACAGGCCTGGGGTTTTGCTTCACTTCCGCAAATTATATTAGAGAAATTGTGTTTGCACTGTCTCTGTGGTGATCTCCCAGGAGCACGTCGGGTAGGATGGGTCAGCGGTAGCCAGGAACGAGGGTTCGCTCTCTGCATTTTTATGCTGCCTTGGAGTCCTCGTGTGAATCCAGCACCTGTGGTGTAGAGGCATCAGCCAGAACTTGTTGGTTGTTGACCAACAACCTGGGGTCTATGGGGTTCCCATACAGTGGTGTACCTCACTGATTAACCACCATAGTGCTATTGTTTTTTGTGGAAACAAACTAGCTAGTCACGACTGTTTCCCGAATACGGTCGCATCTCCGTCGTTTAAACCACATTGGTTCAACGATGTAGGGCCATTTTTGATGACATCACATGCATGTGGTGGAGTTATAATTCTGCTATTTAGGGTTTCCTCTTACGTCATAATCTGGGGCTCCCTTGCGTACTCTTCAAAAACGACCGCGCAAAAATATATAGAATAAAATGCATATACATTTAGATGGAATGGAAGATATAGATTGTACTGCATGTTAGCTTGCTTATTGTACCCAAGAGTATAATTTGTAAAGTCCATATGTCTTACTAACAAGAAATTATGCTTCTAACCACAGGTCGACAGCTAAAGTTCGAACCACGTAAGTTTGCGACGCTGTTTGTGAATGTTTGGCTTTGGGAAACTATAATTTCAGGAAACATTGAACTATGTTGGTAACGACGGAACTTGCGGCTAAAGGTTAGCTAACGATGCTTTTAGGAAACACACCCCTGGGTGTGCAATAGGAACCTGGTGAATCCTGGGACTTTCTCCGGTGTCTTTGGGTGCACTAAGTAGCTCTTCAATATTTCAGTGGAAATGAGCTATGGCCCCCCTGGACTAATCCAGCACAGAATTGCTACGATTCCCTCTTTATGACCCTTTTGTCCTAATGTTTAAGCTGTCTATATCCTGGAGGATGAGAACGAGGACCAGGGGAACCCTCCGGCCGAATCTGAGACATAAAGAATAATTAAAAATGAATGCAGGGATTTCGTGTTCTCATATGTGCCTGATTTTCTCTTATTCTTTCCTTTTTTTATAGCCCCTCAATCTATTTTTAATGAGCCATTGAATATTAACTGGATTTCGGGCAAAGTGCCATCTCCCATGAAAGAGATGGATCGCGAGGCTTGGCCCAAACGGGTGGGGCTGGTCTACAGAAGCTTCATATGTAAAGAATTGTTCTAGTCAATTACAATTACAATCAGCCACAGTAGGGGACGTATCAACTTCAATTGGTGTCTCTGCACCTCCCCTTAAAATCTCTAGCTACTGCGTGATAATGAAGAACAGGGGTACGAACGGTAAGGAAATATAGTCAAAGCAAGACATTCGGATGATGCATTTTATCATTTCACAAGAGCAACCATAAAGAATTCAACCGCAGAACACCCAGTTATTGTAGGTACAAGCTTTTTCTTGTGTGTCGTAGCACCATAGGCCCAAAGGGCAGCCCCGGGCCCGGGGTAGAACCGAGGCAGGTTTCTGGATCTTACCCCCCCCGCCGGGCTACTGATCTTCTGCCCCCCTCGCTCTCTTTGTCGAGGGGCTTCTTGGGAAGCAGTGATTAATGAGACGTCACCCCGCGGTCCCCAAAAACCTCGCTAAAAATTTCAATTCGCTGTACCCTTGTTTTCGTCAGCAGTGGTCAAGATGAATTGGAAGGGGTAATGAGGGATATCAGAAAAGAGTTGTGAACCTTGTTTCCGGGCCGGAGGAGGAGGCCAGGGAGGGCAATGTGGGCCTTTTAAAAGCGAACACATTTATGGCTACTTAGAGAAAATTGATTTGATTGTGCTGGAAACATATATGTTAACACGTCTGGCATTTTTATGGGCTATTTGTCTTTGGAGTCACAGCAGGGGAAATGTTTGCTTACACCGGCCTTTGTGCTTAAAGACGTGTGTGCTGCTGTTAGTGTCTATTTGCATACAGGCATGCATGTGTCCTTCCGTTTGGATTTATTTATTCCTGGATGGGTCGTCAGGAGCAGTGCTCGGGCTGTGCACTTTAACTCCGTGCCAATAACAGTCACGCGATGATTAACAGCATATTACTGCAGCTGGACCAGTGACTGGGTGATATACATTGCACTGGAAATATTACAACCTGGAATTGATGCTGGCACCCTCTCAGAGTTTTCCCAGCTGAACCCTTGCAGTTTATGAACATCACATTTTCATATTCATTTCAGAAATGTATTTCATACTTACATGTTGCCCATGACAAAATCCCTGATTCAGACATGTTTACATATATGTTCATGTGTTCATAAGCACAAGTGGTGAAACGATACTCGTTTTGTGGTGATATAAATCCAGAGCCAAATGGGAAGACTGTAGTTTATCTATTCTTCTGACTGTTTTCTGGAATACAGTATAATATCTAGTATTAAAAAAATTGTTAGCAATATAAAATGTTTTAATTTAGTGTAAAACATATGCAATCTTTTGTTAGTTTGATCATGATTGCTATTTTCAGTTCCTTTGGCACACTGGAAATGGAAGGCCATGTCAAGTGAATTGTATTCTGTGATACAGTATTCTATGTAAGTGCTGAAACTACCAAAACCATTAAATGGGATATATCCCCCCAATGCTGGTCCATCAATGCTTTTTTTTATTATTATTATTATTATTTTTAAATAGCAGATTATCCCCTGCTTGTTTAGTATGTCATTTGGGCATATACTGTATTTATGCTTACTAAGTGTTGTTGCCTTCTATAATTTGAAAGCTTCTCACTATGTTATCATACAAATCAATGGAGATGCATATCATCAGGACCTGACTGCTCGTGCATATTACATTAATGGAAACCAAGCACGCTTTTTGAATATTGAATACTGAATAGGTCATGACATAACTCAATAAGCTCAACCTGATACCCTGCTGCTTCTTCAAACAATCTTTGACAAGAGCTCCAACAGTGATCGTATGGTTAGTTATCGGTTGACGTTATCGCCACAAGTGCCGCTTGGGATAAAAGGATTGCTGCATGATTATGATGTCATGGCAGATCTGGGGTTGGATGCGAGTCAGGGCTTGTGCAAGTCCATGTAAAACAAGCCAGAATAATTGGAGAGGTGATTAACTGTCACTGATTTAGGTATTGGAAATTAGAGAGGTGGCACAATGATATCACTATCACAGTATCGTTTGCTGTAGGAACATGTGGCTAGATGATTAACGATCCATCTAGCAATGCAAAAGTGCCATAGACCTATAGGCAAATCTTGTTGGGCAATTATAATTCATCCATTCATTTCCTCTCTTTTTCATGTACACCCCTACATCTATGGATTGTCGATTCTTCCCATATATACCATGGTTAATTTAATCAAAGGAACAGAGATGTTGTGATAGCCAGTCTCAGTTCTATATCTTTGTAACTGCACACAGAGAGCATGTAAACCTAAGCTCGAGCAAGCACAGTTCTTTCAAAATCCAAGTCTTTTATTACAAAGTTCAATGTTTTATTAAGCCATCCATCTATCTATATAAGCTTTTCTGCCACCACTGTTCATGCATTTTCAGTTCTCTGCAGAAGACTCTGAAATAAAGGTGTCCCATTAAGATGACTGTTAGGATGAGCCGTCGTTGAGTTATTTGAACAAACACGCACCCGTCTCAATCTTCCCAGTCTCTTCTCCTAAGCACCACACAGCACAAGTCTAACCCCCTGGTGCTGGGTCTCTTACCACAAGACAATAAACGCATGATGAAATAAAAACGTGTGATTCATCAAAATCAACTCCAGACTCTGCTGCCCAACAAATTAAACAATATTTCATAATCACTCTACGAGGCTGACAATGGACGCCAATTTGTAAGTAAGGGCACCTCCATGCTGGGAGTGTTGTCTTAAACGCCCGGCTGAGTGGTGGGTAGTTAATTACCGAGGCTGGACATGCTCTAGTGGCCACAGACACTCCCGTCGTACCTGTCCAATCAACCGCTTTGCAGCCAGACGCCTACCAACACTTCATTTATCTTGTCTGAGTGTAGGGGGGGGCTAATTACTGCGCTGCTAACACCCCTCCACATGCGTACACACACACTGCGCACCCACTGTCCCATTGCTTGTCTTTTTCCTGAGACGGCATGGCACTGGTCTGGGACAGAGGAGTTGGCCAATTAGTCTTCCATTAAGGCTATCACAGCTCTCTGGCAAGCCTCCCATCAGCTCAGGGCGCCAGTGCACTGAAAGGCCTAATAATCTGCTATATGGGTCTGCGGCTTCGGTTAATCAGTGGGGAGGGGTGAAAGAGGAGTTTAGGTCAAGAAATATATTTCCACTGGCTGTGATGAAGAGAGTCAAGAAGGGTCAGTTAAAAACCCCTCCCACCTCCTCTTAAGACCAAGGGTGAACCTGAAGTCACTAGGTATTCTCTTCATCATTTAAATAGTTCATTTTTTGTATATAAAAAGTTGTGTAACTAGTTGGAATGACTGGTTTAGGTGTAACAGATCTCCAGTTTTGGGGGTAACACAAGTAACACAAATTATGTAATCAGATTACTTTTTCAAGTAACTTGTAAAGTAATGTATTACTTTAAAATTTGCAAGTGAGTTAATTTTTCAAAGAAGTTATGCCAGTTACTTCACATTTATTGACTGATGGCTCTTCTGTCCCCATGTTGAAAGAAATCGGAAGTGCAGAGGCGATGTGTGCGCTGTGTTAACATAATTAGGTCTAGACTGAATGTGAACGCGAAAAAGTCAGAATAGGACACAAACCAGCAATAATGTTAAATAACACAAATATCCTTTATGTATTTAATCCTACTTCTTTAACCAATGTCTTTGCTGCAGACCTTCAATGACCCAGTTCAACCATACTTATATAAAAAAATGACTTTAGATAAAACATAACATTTGTGTTTCCCTTTTTTTTTTACTTTCTTCTCATGCATCCTATTCTTCATGCAATCCATAACGCCAGCACAGCTGAAACGTTTATTTGAGATTTTCGAATTTACATTCCTCTCAGCCTGGGTGTGAAAGGGTTTTTACAATTGCCAAAAAAAAAAATAGAACTTTTTTCATATTAAAAACAAACAAGCAAGCCCAGGCCAGATGAGAAAAAGTAACACAAAAGTAGTCACACATTACTTTTCACAATTAGTTACTCTTTAGGGAGTAGCACAATATTGTAATGCATTACTTTTAAATGTAACTTTTCCCAACACTGCAGATCTACGCTTGTACACTAGAAATCCTTCTCAAATGACCTGCATTGACGTTTGTCTTAATGTAGTCTGTGATTAGTTCAGTCACGACACTGATTTACTTGAAACATGTTCTGTGTAGTTTGCATATTCGTCTTCAAGAACTAATTACAATGGGATGTAGAGCATTGTAATCTGTGATTAAAAAGAGTGTACGGTGAAAAGAATAAACGGATTAAAAGAAATCACTGCAACTAGTGTAATAAAAACTAGTAAAAATAAAAACTTGCATACATCAGAGACATGCAAGAGTAATTGTCTAGTTTGGGTTATTTAGAGTAGAAGGGGTGGGAAATGGTGGGTTTTGATGGTTGGATTAATAAAGAAGAGCCACAGCCCAAAAAAAATTACCCAATTCCGGGCCTGGTGCAGCTGTTGGTGAGAGGAGTGTAATTGCGTCAGTGGCGTCTTGGCCATCCCCTGAAGCTCGCCCCTAAAGCAGTTAGCTCTTAGCCTGCGCTTGGGCGTCATCATTTTCTAGTACCCATCCATCTTCCAACTCCGATTAATTCTTTTAATTCTGGCACCTCACTCATAAATCCTGGCACACTTAATTAATTTCACTGGCAACGCAGGGACCGCCATAAAGTGGAATTGTTCACACAAAACCCCATATTAATTATGCTATTTTACAGCAATCTCATTGAAAGCTGTGTTTCATCTTTCATAATTACATTTCCAACAACAATGGGGGCAACAAAAGACTCTAATTATGGATTTGGCACGCTGCTACTTCACAATAAGTCAACAGCGAGCAGTGCTAGAAAACGACTAGGGAGGTTACGGCGGAGGATCATTGACTTGCTTTTATTATTGCTATTATTGTTGTTATTATTTTTTAGCAGCGGGAAGAGACGTTGTGATACAGTGTGTGCATAGGCGTTTTGGCTCACCCGTGCTATAAATCTCGTTAACAAAGCAGCAAGCATTGTTGGCGAACTCCTCGTTTTAGTGGCCACTTTGATAATGGTTAAGGAGCTACTTATGAAATGGATCAGTGCCTGTTAGTTAGGCTGCTTGGTTGGGTTTTGCATGAGCTGCTGGGCAAAGGATGCAAATACACACTTTGCACTTTGACCGTTGGGAGACTAACTGTTTAGTGTTCTTTGATAGTGAGGACACTGAGGGACTGACAACATTGGTGGCAATGGTTCTACGATCTAGTTAGGCTTTTGGGAAATGCAGCCCTGATGCTTAAGAAGGGGCATCTCATTAACCTTAAGGATTATCTATCTGTCATCAGGCATTATGACAACTTTTGAGAGGATGGTCTCCAACCTCTCGTCCTAGACCAGGGTGTCCAATCTTGCTCATGGAGGGCCACTTTCCTGCAGAGTTTTGCTCCCAAGCATCAGCCTGAAAGTTTAGTAATCCTGAAGACCTTTATAGCTGGTTCAGGTGTGTTGAATTAGGGCTGGAGCTAAACTTGGCTGGAAGCTGCTTCTCCAGGAGCAGGACTCGACACCCCTGTCCCAGACCATGTGGAGTCTACACCCACCAAGACAAAGCTGGCACCATTGAATCCAGTGCATTCAACCCCATCTGTGCAAATAGATGCCACCACAGTTTCCTGGATCATAGAACATCTTAATAGAAGTAGTTAATGTGAGTCCATGACTGCTGTACCTGTCTCCAGTAACAATTCCCATATAACACCAGCATGTAAATGATATAAGAATCATCATCGTCAAGAAAAACAAGTTGGTGGTGGATTTATGGGGTTCCACAAAACCAATAAGACAAATAATTATTCAGGGACACCACATACAGCTGAACAACACACTGGACTGCACAGACAACAATTGTTCTAAAGACAAGTGGACCCTCTGACACCTGCACAATTCTTACTAATTACTATTTACTACTAATTACTAAAAGTTAATGGACTAATATATGCGCATGCCATGTTTTATGGTACACTGTATTATTTTGCAGTTGATGTGCACTGTGTATGTATAGTTCTGTATAAACTCTATTTTATGTTTTTGCATTGTGCTCTGTACTGCTCAACAATGAAAGCATGAAGTAGCTAAAATAATTACAGTGAATAAACACAACTATTCATCTTGTCAACAAGAGTGTCTAATAATACCATGTAAACCTAATTAATGGGGACCTATTTTCCATTGGTTAGTTCTGCAGAAATCCTGTAACTAAACTGGTCCACATCCACGTCTGAGTATACGGTGTACATGTGCTACTATGTGTCTCCAGTTCTTCCCAGTGGAGGCCAATGGTGATCAGTAGAGGTTAAAAATTACATATCACATCTCTGCACCCATTGGTCTCTCTTCTGCTCCATGACTGGCTCCACGGGTCCCACGGGTCGGCCTCT
>NW_015558625.1:393916-419089 GCF_001515605.1 Sinocyclocheilus anshuiensis | reverse complement strand
TTTTGAGGCTCTGCTGGGATCCAGGGCAATTACCCGTCTCATTTAATTGGCATTATCATTTTAGCTTGCTGACAGAGATGGATCACCACGCTTGACCAGACCACTAGAGTCACCAAAGAGAGGGAGAGAGGGAGGGAAAAGCAGGAAGTGTGTAGTTAAAGAATGCAACAAAAAAGAGGTTAAAAAAAATCACCATTTGAGCATAACTTGCAACTCTCTGATTTACTTGATATGTAAAATATTATTATGCAATTATGTGTGGATGCATGCAGGTTTAACAATGAACATAACTATTTATATCCAACCAGTTCTATTAATTTCAGTGACAAAATAGCAAATAATTAATTGAGTTGACTATAAGGTACTCATTAGAAAAAAATTTGGCCCAAAACACCAAACATGTTAAATATCCTCTGAATGGATGGAATCATATTCTGAAGCTAAAAAAAATTAGTAGTCTGTGCCCATCATACACTACGTTTCATCTCTGACTGGCCAAATCTGAAGACTGGCAGGGACTTTTGACAACTAGTGTAGAATTATCTAGACTACAAATTGTGGCCAAATTTTTTTAGCAGAAGTCATTTAGTGTATTCCAGCCTTTACTCATTCTGCACACCATCTGCTACCTCTAAATGTGGTTTATTGAGGAAAGGTGTGCTGTTTAAAAAGATGGGTAAAACTTTGAAGGAGCAGAGTCATATCTAAAGGTCTGAGCATTTCATAGGGATGAGCACTTTTGACCACCTACCAGCTGTTCAGAACTGCACCTGCAACTGCACGGCAGTGCACTAAAAATCATTTAGAGTAACCTTGGTAACAACACCCTAGTGTAGTGGAGGTGATTTCTGTATGATCGTATTCTGACTTGTCACATGAATCTTTCCTGTGACAAAATGTATTGTTCGTCTCTTGTGACAGCCTCACAAACATATGATCTTCATTCAATGTGAATGACACTGAAGAAAACTAGATTAGAGAAGAAAAAGAGAGGTATGGAGAAAAGCAAGAAGCAGGTGAGGTAGGTAAGGTAAAAAAAAAAGTGCATTACATTAACCCAGGCCTCACTTGGTCTTAACAAGTGAACATGCTGTGCCGCTATAACTCACTGCCGCTAAACCTGTCATCCGAAATAAGAGGCCCCATTAGATCTGCCTGTTTCAAAGCCTGTGCTAAATTAAAGGATGAGAAACACTGTGTATCCCCAGGGCCATGAAAGAGCATATCATCTCAACGACTTTGTGAATCATCAGTCTTGGGAATTGGTTTATTTTGAATTGGTTTTGCACACTTTGCACAAAACTACATATTTACATGTGTCATCTTTCTCAAAGTTTACACACAATGCCCACATTTACACAAACAACTTTTTTTTTCTGATTTCATGAGTAAACATAACTATGTTACAATGTGGTTCATACAGAAACAAGCAATTTTTAGAAAAAAAGTTAACATGAAGGTCCACCTCTAAACCTAACTGTCAGTGGAGTGTTAACAGATCATACGGATATGTATAAATGACATTGTACAAATTCATACGAATTAGCCGCCAGTTGACTGAAACATAAAATAGTTACAAATTGCCGTGAAAGTGTGTGTTTTCTGGCATTAGCATATTTTTCATTTCCTGTGAATAGTTACCTTTGCCCCGAAATTTGAGGCAAATCAGTGCTCGTTCACGTGAGTGACGCACACATAGCACGAATTATCAAATGCGCAATCTAAGAGAAGCACTGATGCATTGCTGATGCCCAAGAAATGTTTAGCAGGCTAAACATCTGGACTCGTCTGCAACTGATGGTACATTTACATGACAACAATGTACTAAAAATGAAAACGTTTTTCTTTTACGTTTTTCAAAAGTTTCACGCACAGACAGCAACGCAGTCAAAGCAATCCCCATTCAAAAGGACCCACAAAAATGACTATTATTCATGCCAGGCCAGTAGTTGGCGATGTCAAAGAAACACTACACATCTGTGCAAATAGCCATAGACTTAACTCATATTATGCATGCACATGACGTCACTGTTTTCACAAATTTGCATTTTGAAATGGCATTATTGTGTAAATAAATCGGCAAAGGACAAAATGTTTTCCATTTTTAGTTGAAAACAGCATTGTGTAAAATGACCCGTCAGTGTCTTGCAGTGTGAAATGTGTTTTGAACTGAAATGACATCGTCATCGGTGATGACCTACAGCCAATGAGAGAGCGAAACACACACAAAGGGAAATTTCTAGGAGAAGTCATAGGTTTACGACCTTCCCTGTATCAGTTCTCTCAGATGCATTTCATAAACAAGACAGAATGATCATGGATTAATTTTTTTCTACTGTAAGAAACATTTCACTACTAAAGAAATAAAAATAAAAAATCTCACATGAGATGATGACTCCAGTCATATTAGTGGCCTAATTAAAACTCTTTTATGAGGATGATCCCCCCATTCATTGGACCCACATGGGTTTTTGAGTCAATAAGAGAAGCGGTAAATGCCATGTGACTATTACTCGTTAACCGCAGCATGACAACACTGCTTGGCTAATAGCACTACATGGATGTGCACGGATCCTTAACTAGTAATTACTCTGAGCTATGACGTGACAGGCAGCAAAAATGTTCCTGGAATTGAATGCCAATAAGCAAAGATGACAGCATGGTCATATACTTCCAGGGTTGCATGTGTCAGCCAAGCAACTGCCATTGAGATGCATAGGATGTATGCTAACGAATAGCTTTCACCATATCAAAGACCTCCACGGCAAAACATAAAAAAATAAAAATGACTAAACCTTTCATCCGCTCTTTCACAGATGTCTCAGAGATGTACATGTGCATTCTGGGCGGTTACCACCAGTCAGGCGGAGACACTAGACCGATGATGACATTAGGAAATAAACCCAGACATGCTGAGCCACGATCACCTCTGCCGGTGTCTCCTGTGCTCTTAAGAGCCTGTGATGTCCATCCTGTCAACCAGCCCACGCTGTATGAAAAATGGAAAGCATAAGAGAGACACTAATAAAAATAGCATTGAGAGTGGACAGGAAGCACTGCTTCATTACTGACCTCCCTTTCCTGGCCTTCTGTTGTACAAATGTGCTACATGCTGCACAACCATGCATCACCATCAGCTAAAAAACAAATGGGCTGTCGGCCCCGTATTTACCTTACGATTGTTCATGCACTCTCACATACACTTGTGTGAGACGTAAATATGACCCAAACAGACTCAGTCCATCTTCTGTACAACACTCTAGCCATGTGCTGGAAGCGGGCAGGACAAATTTGTTCACTGGGAATAGACTTAATCTTGTAATTGAGAGTTAAAGCTTCAGGACTTCATGCTTTACAGCGGGGGTCTCAAACTGCCAGGCCTGCCAGCCAAATTCAGTTAATTTCAGCCAACAAATCAATTTCCACTTCTGGCATTTTGGCCTTTAATGTTAGCAATATAAATAATTAGTGTACAGTACAAATATTATAAAGTGCCATGGTGCAAAATGACTTGTTATAAGCCTAAAAAATGTAAATGCACAAAATTAAACGTTTTAAAAAGGTACAGACTGAGTGGGCTGTGTTATGACCGAAATGTTTTCTGTGTGTGAGTAGAACTGTTAAGTTAAGTGAGCTACAGGTGATGTGTGGGCTTCACCATATTTCACATATTATACTCCCATCAGGAGTCCATTACCACAGGAGGTGACTTCCAGAGGGTTGGTGGAGTGATTGGCTCTGAAAGCTTCTGCCCTCTCTCTCTATTTCTATTGCACTCTTTTTCACTTGTTGAGATCTATGACAGATTTGGTTCAGTGTTTCAGACAGGCAAGCCAAAACACTGCATGCATAGTTTTTTCTTTTACTTGTACTAAGTCTACTTTGGGCAAAATTTGCACAGGAAACCAGAGCAGGAAACTCTCCCCTGTAATTACCAAACCAAGAGATAAGTCCCATATTAACTCCCTCTATCTTCCTCAACATCTGTCTCTCTTTCTCTCTCACTTTATTCCTCTATATGCTTTCTGTAGTGATAAGAGTGCTGAAAGCATATACAGGAAAATCACTTAAAAGCCCTTTCTGTTAAAGTATGACAAAGATAGCCGGAGAGAATATCATTAAAACACGACCCGATCACACCTGACATTGCATTCTAAATACATAGACATTAATATGGAGTCATGCAGATATAACAGCTTCCACTCTTCTGGAAAGACTTTCCACAAGATATTGGAGTGTTTCTGTAGGAATTTTTGGCCATTCATCCAGTAGAGCATTTGTGAGTTGGGCTCTGATGTTGGACAAGAAGGCCTGGTTTGCAATCTCTGTTCCAGTTCATCCCAAAGGTGTTTAGTTGGATTGAAGTCAGGGCTCTGTCAAGTTCTTCCACACCAAACTCATCGAACCATGTCTTTATGGACTTTGCTTTGTGCACTGGGGCACAGTCATGCACACACCATCCGCGTGCAATTTTTCTGTCCATGCAGACAGTGTGTGTACAACAACACAGGTGCAAGGTGAATGTTGAGACAGGACGAGTATACTAGGTGGTACTGCACATGTAGTGAAGACATCCATCCGTGCTCATCTGCAGTTGAGTATACTTTGAAAGCTTTGTGGACACAGCTGTGCCTGAGATGGAGCGGAACACTGAAAAATAAGTATACCTGGGCATTTACAGTTGGCACAGTGCAGTCAGGCAGGTGATGTTCTCCAGGCATCCACCAAACCCAGACTCACCAATCAGACTGCCAAACAGAAAAGCGTGATTTGTCACTCCACTCCACTAGAGATGACCTCTACAGCCCTGAGTGTCAGCGGAGCTCAGGACAACTAGATGAGTCCCAGAGGCTGATCCCCTGTGAAGACCTTGTCTCCTAGACGGCCACCGGGACAAGACCACAAGAACCAGTTGAGTCCTCTGCACAATGTGACTTTGCTGCAGCCTGAAATTGAACTGCTGGTTCGTCTGGTCAGAGGAGAACTGGCCCCCCGACTGAGCCTGGTTTCTCCCAAGGTTTTTTCTCCATTTCTGTCACCGATGGAGTTTTGGTTCCTTGCCGCTGTCGCCTCTGGCTTGCTTAGTTGGGGACACTTAATTTCCAGTGATATCGTCGACTTGATTGCACAGATACTATTTAAACTGAACTGAGCTGGATGATGACATCACTGAATTCAATGATGAACTGCCTTTAACTGAACATTGAGTGTTTACTATTGTCCTTTTGCATTATTGACACACTATTTTCCTATTTAATGCTGTAAAGCTGCTTCGACACAATCTGTATTGTTAAAAGCACTGTATACATAAAGGTGACTTGACTTGACTCCACAGAATGTGTTTCCACTGTTCCAGAGTCTAGTGGTGACGTTCTTTACACACTCCATCTGACGCTAGGCATTGTACTTGGTGATGTGATGCTTGCGTGCAACTTCGGCCACACAGTTTTTGTGCTGATATTAATGCCAGTGGAAGTTTGGGACTCTTCAGCTCTGCAACTTTTACGCACCGTATACCTCAGCACCCAGTGACCCACTCTGTGACTTTACATGGTCTTCTTTTCATGGCTGAGTTGCTGCTTTTTCGAAATACTTTCACTTTCCAATAGCTGACCGTCGAATATCTAGCAAGGATGAAACTTCACAAATGTACTTATTGCAAAGATAGCATCCTATCACAGTACCACACTTGAATTCAGAACGACCCTTCCCCTTGATTTTATACACCTGTGGCAATGGGTCTGACTGGAACACTATACAGTCAATATACAATCAATATATATATATATATATATATAGTCAATATATAGTTAATCATCATTAACAATAAGTGCAATTTTACTCAAGATATAATATAACATTAAAAATGAATGTTAAAATGCACAAAATAACTAATAGTCCTTTAGGAAATGTATTATTATTAGGCAATATATGACCTAGAAAAGCTTCACCATCTATGGAGAAGATAAAGGATGGGATGAATACTGCAGATGAAAAGAAAACTGGTAGAAAAGAATAGGTGCATATTTCATAGAGCACAAACTCTGAAATCAGAGAGACGGGAATGGTTGAAGTGTTACAGATGTACAATACAATATTTCCTTAAAGCACGTGGTAGTGATGATATTCCTCAGGCTTGGAAATAGCAACAAAGTCACACTCTTGAGAGCGCAAAGAGAAACTCATTTAATTTATGTGGCACGTGGGCTGGGATGGCAGTGATACATGGTTTGGTTCAGCGATTGATAAAAGAGAGGAAATTTCTTGGAAACATTCAGCATAGCAGATATGGGTGCAATACATCACCAATTCACAAACAAAAATGACTAATAAACATCCATTCCATATGATACAGTGACTAAACATAGACCAAATAACGACTACTAAAAAGAAATCTGGAAGAGATTGTGAAAAACTTTTAATTGATTAATTAAAATACACACAAAATCTAAAAGTAAACCAAGAGGGGGAAACAAATCAATTATTGCAATTAGGTCATTGAAAGATTTTCACTCTGAAGTTCCACCCTTAAACACAATACAATGTGTTATTAACACTCATTTACACAGTTTCAATCTTCAACATTTCAGACTCACATATTTCCAGTGGATGGTTCAACCAAAGTGGTAAACCGGCATGGGACATTCACTTTTCCTTCTCAGGACGGAGATCCAGGTGCTTAGCTCTGCCAGATTAGACAGCAATTAAAGAGCAATTATACGAAAGAAAAAGTGAAACAGATACAGATTACAGAAGCGCTTCAGATAATGCCTTTTTAGCAGAATTGGGATTCTAACCTGAAATAAAAAAGACATCACCAGTTACGCTCATTCATATTCTAACTCTGCTTCTTACTCTTCTAACCAAGAACCCCACCACCCCCCCAAAAAAGGAAAATAATGTTTAAGGTATCAGATATTTCAATTAGCATGAGAATACAAAATTAAAGGGGTCATATGATGCGATTTAAATTTTTCCTTTCTCTTTGGAGTGTTACAAGTTCTTGGTGCATAAAGAAGATCTGTAAAGTTGCAAAGACTAAAGTCTCAAATCCAAAGAGATATTCTTTATAAAAGTTAAGAGTCAGCCACGCCTACCTAAAACGCCTCGTTCTAACACGCCCCCAAATGTCTACATCACTATGTGGGAAGATTTGCATAACGCCGCCCAAATGTTCACGGAAAGAAAGAAGGCGTAACTTTTATTCTCGCTGTAGTATTGTTGCTGCCGCCATGTCGTGAAGACGCTGTGTGTTTCGTTGTGAAAGCGAAACTACTTTGTTTAGCCTTCCAAAAGAGGACGATATCTGCTTCGTCATGCCTGGAGCTGATCCGTGCTGGTCGCTGAGGAAATACATCAACTTAGTGCTGTGGATCGCCGGATCAGCTTTCACCGTGGACGAAGCGGAGTCCAGCCCGGGGTCATCACATGTGGTTGCCACAAGCCTCCGCTCACTCAAGCCGGCCTCCGTTCACTCTAGCCCGCTGTGTGTGACGGTGTGTTTCGTTGTGAAAGAGCACATTTTATGGAGGACTGTTTCCTGATCCTGGTAGAGTAGATCCTGGTAGATCCTGATGCAATGCCGACTGTTCTGACTCACAGACTGTGAGTACGTTTTTTATATTTAAAGAATTTGCCACTGACGATTCAAACGCGAGTTTTGAGCAGTGTAGAGTAGCGCTTGTTGTTTGTCATTTCTCTGATCACAAATGCAGACATTGTTTTATGTTTACGTGGCACGACGCAAGAACCTTAAACCACATAAACACATTTCATTACACCAAATACACAAAATAATGTTCTTTTTAGCAACATCATATTGATGAAAGCTTGCTGTAAAATTTATCAGGCAATGCTTTTGACAGGCAATGCTACAAACTAGGAAAAATCTACCATTTTTTTTTCTCGATAGGCATCAAAGGCCGTGCTTTTCCTATCAGATCTTTAATATCCCTCAAATTTACGGCATGTCAATGATGCAGAGTCTTAATGCACTCTGCGACGGACAAAATGATTGTGTGTCAGGCTTTGGCTTTATGAAGCATCTTTTTCATTTGGACTAGTTCAATCCAATATACCAGCAAGACTTTTAAATGGTCACCGGTGGTATTTGTTTATAAAATCCCTTGTGTGCAGTCATTACTTAGAGCTACACACACACACACACCCATCACCACCGAAACCATTTAAGAGAGAGAAAAATCACTTTTCATTTATAAAACCAATAAACAACCCCCTTACTTCCCCACCAGCAGTTTCCATTTGATTTGACAGACAAACAAATAAATAAATAGGAATAAAAAATGAGTGAATAAATGAACAGAAGTAAGAGGAGGTTGTAGAGCTGCATGGGGGAAGAGGAGGGGAGCTCAGGGAACGTCTTTGTTGGGATTCGTATCCCAGATGGATGGCTCTTACAGAGCCGCGTATTTATTTTTCTGGGGAGCTACGTGGGAAGATTTGTTATTCCCTGGCGTTCCCTAGTTTTTCACATTGCTCTACATCCCGGGCTCCATATTTCATCCGTACACCCCCAATTCCCAAACAGATTTATTTACAAGCTATATTCAACACCCCCCCCCTTGTTTGCTGTTTCTTTTTTTGTTATCATCTCTCTCTCAATCGGACGCAGGTTTCTTTAGTACGTTACTCCATATTTGTACCTGTTCGACAGGAGAATTTCTGTTTGTGTGTGGTGGTGAATTGATATGAATATGTACGGTATAATTCTGTCGTTTGTGGTTAGTAGAGGAGATCACTTCCCATGACTCACAGGTCCTGCATACGCAAAAGGGTCATTTAGGTGAAAAAAAAGTATTGTACATTCTCAGTAAAAAGGATACAAACTGGGGTGGCATCTTCTCTAGAGGTACAATTCTGTGCTTTTTTGACACATAATGAGTGCATGTTAATACATCAATACAGGCACGTATTAGTACCTAAATGGTACGTACTCATATAGTGACAGATTTTGTACCATTTTAACGATTTCCATTATTTAATTTGATTATGTAGATAGCTTGTTATTTTTATATTCTTCTCACACTAACTGAAATGTCTGCTAACTATCAAAATAATTTTGCTTGAATTCATTTGTTTATTGTGTGAAATATATATAATGGATGGTATAATGGAATTATCGGTTAGCATAATTTTCATTAAGGTTTATGATCCTGCAGAAATGGGAAGTGATTAGAATATAATTGAGTTTAACTGAGTTGATGTCTTTTTTTCCCCGTATATATTCAAGGTATGTATTAGTATCTAAATGGTACATATTAGTAAAGGTACTGCCCCAGTGACACATTTTGTACCCTTTTTCATTATTTTCATTATTTCATTTGTTTATTTTGACAACTTGCTATTGTTGCGGTCTCACACTAAATGAAATGTCTGATAACTTTTAAAATTGGCATAATGGAGTTGTTGGTTAGTATGATTTTCAGGTTGGGCAGTAAGGTTTATGATCCTGCAGAAATTGGAAAGGATTAGAATATGAATGAGCTTGGCTGAGATGATGTTGTTTTTTATATTTATACATTAAAGAAACATATTAGTATTTAAATGGTCCATTTTGGTACCTTTTGAAAAGTGAGAGTGTATCGTATTTCTAAAAACTGTTGTCACAGTAAATGAAGCATGCTTATATGTTTTATACATCTGGAGAAAAAAAAAATTGTGTATGCGTGTGGGAAAAGCACATGTGTATCTATAACTAATGATTTTGCATTATACAGAAAAGTCAAACTATAGCCAGTGCTATAGACCACTGCCTGACTGCCTCTTACTAACAACATACCAATATTAATCACACATGATGGAGGATGAGGGCTTGCACACATCGTTCATTTCTGTGTGTGTGTGTGTGTGTGTGTGTGTGTGTGTGTTTGTGTGTGTCCTCACTCTATCCCCATCCCCCTTCCCAAAACAACTACATCTTCTATCACTTTGGCACAGATGCACTATGCCGAGTCCAACAGATGCATAGTATTGAACAAAAAAAATCTCATAAAAGTATATGAGAGAAGATTTATCCTCTTGACTTTAAAATATGAAGAGTGGATTATCCATTAATGCTGAAGAAACCATAACTTTTTAACTCCACCTTCTAACTTTTCTGTAGTGGAGGAAGAGTGAAATTATATGGGTGTGATGGAACAGTCCACATTCATATGTGTTGGTGAGGAATGGAGCAAACCATTTGAATTTGTGGGGGAGAATGGAATGCATTCAGACTCCAATATATCAAGGCTAAACGGCCTTGTCTTTGAGTAAGGGGTGAGAAAATCTCTTTCTCTCTTCTTATCCCCCCCTCTCTCTCTCTCTGCAGTTATCTGAGAGGAGATAATCTTGTAGTTCAAAGGGTTTCCCACTAAATCACAAGATTATCACAGCAAGCAGGTTTAAACTAACAAATAAAATAATTAAAAACAAAAAAATCACAATACGGTGAAAAAGTAACTATGCCAACACATGGGCCTAAGCAAAAATGTTTGTTTCTTATATAGTGATAAGAGTTATATATATACTCTTAAAAATAAAGGTCCTTTATTAGCACCTGTGGTTCCATGAAGAACCATTAACATCCATAGAAACTTTCCATTCCATGAAAGGTTCTTTGTTGTAGAAAAGGGTTCTTTAGATTTTTAAAATGTTCTTCATACTAAGGGGAAAATTATCACTGAAAGGTTCTTTGGGGAACCAAAATGGTTCTTTTATGGCATTGCTGCGCACCTTTATTTATTTATTTATTTTATTTTATTTATTAAGAGTGTAGTTGAGATAACATATCAAAGTCTAATACATTTTGAGAAAACATGAAGTTAATATGTCTTTTGCAAGTTAGCATAAACAAACAAGCAAACAAACAAATATACTGGGAATAAAATACATAAATAAATAAGAAACGAACAAAACAAAAAATGAATTACTCACCAAACAAAAAAATACGTATACAAATGACCAACTCAACATAAATAAATAAATAAATAACTAAGAAACGAACAAAACAAAACATGAATTACTGACCAAACAAAAAATACGTACACAAATGAACAACTCAACATAAATAAATAAATAAATAAATAAATAAATAAATCCTTGCCCCTGTCCACTCTTCTTTTTAAACATAACACTCCCAAAATCCCCGTCCATGCTTCCGAGCTCTGTTCACACCCCCAGCCCGTCTGTGCCCACCCTCCTCTTCCTCTCGGGTTCAGGTCATTCATCACGGGGCAGGAGTGGAGCCCGGGGCCTGCGGGCTGCTGTCAGGTGTTCACATCGGCCCTTTGTGCCGGCCCGCAAACAAGTGTCGGATCAGCAAAAGTCTATTAAAGGCTGGTGGGCTTTTCACAAGCAATTGGCAGCGGGTCACTGACTTCACTGCTCCGACTCTCTGGACCCTCTTTGTGTCGCCGGCGTGCCGTGACAGATCCCGGCAAGATTAATGATTTTTAGCGAGCATTTCTTTTTTATTTCCACCAGCTCTCCTCCTCTTCTGCTCATCCGCCTCTGTCACCGCGCTCTCTGTCTCCCAGCTCAGATTATTCACCTTTGGAGAGTTTGCGCTTTCCTCTCATTTCCCATCGCTTTCCCTCGCAGCCTGCATCAAAGTCTGGCAGAACTTTCTGTCGAACTCTAGCAGCACTCGCTGAATGTTAATCATATTGTTTTTCGGAAGTGTTGGAGAGACACAGTAAATTGTAGAAAGACTACCCTAATTCACACACTATATAGTGAGTTAAGTGCGCTTTAATGCCTCAAATCTGTTCCCGAGCCTCGCTTTTCTATCAACTGATCTATTTCCCATGTTTAAAATAAAGTGCTTTTTATTTTCTTATTACGCAGACAATATTATTTTTATGCCATACTATAATGAATTTTGGATTAGGCGCAACATATAAAGTGCATAAAAGATAATTTTGCAGTACATTTAACTTGTGCTGTACGATTTGTACTGTTGCGACAACATAAAACGTTTGTTTAATCAGTTTTAGTCAAAACAGGCGTAATTTGGGGCTATATTTGCTAAATATCACGAATAATACAAACATCTTGAATTGATAATATAAAGAATACGCTTTATATTTCACCGCTTTGAGATTTGCTGTGAAATAAACGCATGGCTTTTTCGCATAATCACACTGAGTGGAAATAAAGTGCGTCCGATTATACGAATAATAAAGCCCATATAATGACCGCTTAATTTGGCACAATGTCAAGCTGGAAAAAGCAGCAATCTAAAATATTGTTTTCCAATCATTTGTATGTTCTAATACCCCTGTATTTTAGGTCTCTTTTGCGTGCATTCATATAGTAAATTATAGATATTAATAATAAAGACAGTATATAACGATGATTGATGATAATAGGGTGGTGATTATCATGTAGGTCAGACAGAATCCTTAAAGCAGAAATAAACCATAATTCCATGTCTAATAGCTGTATCCTTAACTTTTCCCTTCATCAGTCATTAAGATAGCATAATTCAAAGCCTTCTTATAGTGACAGAGCCGTATTTCATAAAGGCGAGCACTAAACTGTTTTCAACTGAAACAGGCTGTGATTGTGTTAATAGACGTGCATTTGTGATAATACCGTGCAAAGTAGGCTACTAGTATTTATCTCTTCTATGTGGCACAGTATCAGAACAAAGTGTCCGATGTTGTAATACACTGTCAAAAATAAATTGATGGAAGAAAAAGCAATGCATGCAGTTTTCAAATTAAAATACTATTTCTCTTAAAATGCAATCACAAATAAGCCATTGGTTTGTGGGTAAATAGTGAATTTGTCTCAAACAGTGGAAGTGTAATGTTAATTAAATGTCACTTTTCGAATAAAACAAATTTGACTTTTTTTTTTTTCACGGAACCTGAAATTTATTTATTTATTTATTTATTTATTTATGTATGTATTTATTTATTTATCAATCAGTCAGTTGATCAATCAAATTGTTTGTTTGTTCTTTGCAAAAAACAAAAAACAAAAACAACAACAACAACAACAACAACAACAACAACAAAGCGCCAGATTGATTTGCGCTCTACTCAGGTTTTGTCCACTAGGGGCGTCATATTCTTGTAAATCTTTCGGCTTCAGGTTGTGAAGTTACTGACTTTGTGAAAGTGGATCGCTCTCTGATTTCATCCAGCGTCCCTGCGCGACACATTTGATATCAGATCGACTGCACTTGGATTCGTCTGTCTTCTTTTTGCATGTATCAGGGCAATGTGAGTCTAAATATGTGTCTTGATTCCTATATCGATATTACATAAACTGCTGTCCTAATTTTCGTGTATGTTCATGCATAGCTGTTTCTATCTTAAGAGACATCTAAGGATACTTTTAAAGACATTTTACGCGCATTTATACGTTGATAATGTTTTATAGTGCAACCACTTTCGTTTATTTTCGTAATTTCACAAGTAGGCTATTTGTATTAAACGAGTATCAAACGCTTTCCATTGATAATCCATTATAGGCTACATCACAAGAGAACACTTTTTCATTGGTTTGAGACGTGAATAAAATGTGTACATTGTACTTTTCAATTTTCCTTATAAATATGAAATTGCATGACATAACTTTGACTGGCCGTAAGAATGTGACTCTTCGAGATAAGTTGTTCTGCCACGTCTTGATATTAGTAACGCTAAATCGGTTCAATTTTTTTTTTTAGCTATATATATTCGTGTCTGTTACATATTGATAACCACCTCTCCTAATAGATGATGTATTCTGTTTTCCTCTGTACTCTTCTAGAAAGCAGAGCACAAGCCTTTTCGCAACCGCCCATTACCTGTGTGTGTCCCAAGAGGAGGATGCAGAGGAAACAAGAGAAGAGAGAATCTTTTTTGTCTGTCTGTCTCACTCTCGTTCCCACACACACGCACTGGTCTGATGAGTTCATTCAGTATTAAATGTGCATTCCCCCCCGAAAGTCTTCTGCAATGTTATGAACTGAAAACAACAAAAACGCACTCGACTAGGCTTGTCTTCACACTTGCAAAAGTCATGAATATTTCATACTTATCTTAATGTCCACGGCTGAGCGTCCTATGTATGTCCTTAAGAGCGGTTAAAAAAAAGGTAGTCAAAAACAGCATCCTTTCCAGGCCCAGTAAATTTCCGAGGCCTGGGACATTCACCGGCATGCGGTCCACAGCCTCTCCCTTTGACAACTGCTCTATGAAACATCTCTGAGCTGATTTTATTTCTCTTATTCATTCCTAAAAATCGTAGGATGGGAATCTCATTAGGCCAAATAAGCGTGCATCAACACTTTTTCCGCTGTCCATAAGCAAGAGGATCACTTAATAGATCATTAACCACCAATATGCTGCTGACATGAGAGTTTTTCAGCATCTCGTCTCCATTAGAGAGAGAGAGAGAGAAAGCAGCAGCGGCGAGTCTGAGAGAATCAGAGCGCATGACTGTACGGGCCCGGTGCCGCGTGACGGGGGCCCGGTACCGGCAGACTGAACAGGTCTCCTCGACTGATCTGTGATCTTTTGGAGTGACGCGGTGTGATATCTGGCTTTTAGGGGTTTGTATTAGTAAACATCGATAATATAAGTAGGCTAACAGTTATAGTTAACGTGGAGATGCGATGCAGTGACATTTTCATTTTTATTTGTTTGTGACATGGGTGAGTAAAATTCACAATAACCGACAGAGGGAAAAATAGTGATAGTGGATAAATAATTCGAATACAATTATATATACAACATATATTAAATGTGAAGGATTCGTGTGTATTGGTAAGTGGCGCTTAAACAATATAAACACGTGCATCATTTATTAGTGAATATTGCTGAATAAACTGACTGGACTGATTGTGTCCGTCATTTTTCGCAGGATCATTTCTGCGACTCGTTCTTAAAGTTCATTCTAATCATACCTGATCAAAGACGACAAGACATAATATTAAATGGCGAATCTTAAAATTGCATCTTGCGTCAAGAGTCAAATAAAAATAGCGAAAATGAAGGGAAGGAAAAAATGCAATTAAATGAAGAAAGAAATGCATGCATTGAAAAAGGAATAAAAACAATAGTTCTTTAGTAGCCTACTAATTAGCCACATTGGCATTATACTTACAGAAATGGCCAATATTTAAGCAGTTTTAATAAATACTTAATGTGTTTGTGTATATGACTTGTGCCTAACAAAAATAATAAATAGTCTTAAACATAACGCTGTAACCGTGCCTGTTATGAAACAGTGCGTCACAGTGCGTCTTTTACTCTAAGACAACAGTTTTAGGTCTCAACTTTTCAGTGCACAGTTATGCAAAATATTTATTTATCCTCATTATTCCTTACAGTTTCTTCAACTCACTTATCTTACAGTCTTGACTAGCAGTAGCGCACGAGTGGAGCGCGCGGCAGCTGGGCGCCACATGAGGGCAGCGTTGGGTGAGTTTTCCTGAATCTAGCGTCACCCGCAGCGCAGTTCCAGCCTTTCACATCAGCTCGTGCTGAAAATACAAGAGTCAATAAATATCGCAATAACACATACACCTGATGGGTCCTCATTCACGCCAAGCACCATCCTCATTAACATAATCTACAACGACGATTTTGAATATCTCTATGATGTTTTGCAATAGCTTATATATTTTAATAAATAGTCTATGCTAAGTAATACACCTTTTTGTTCTTGTAAATGACACAAACACGTATATGTTTGTTTAATTGAGTAATGTTTACACAGCGGATAAAGGCTACTATTATCAAGATTTATCGACAATTATTGAAGTAAGCTATTGCGCAAACGTTGGTTGATGCAACAACCTGCTGCTGCATGTCACAGACTGTATGGTCTATACTTTAAATAAAACACTTTCACAAAGCATCTCAAGGTTTGCTTTCATTTTAAACGCGCATTGAAACTAATTTAGAGCCTATGTGTTTTTTTAAATTCTAATAAAGGGAAAATATCTGGACGCAATAAATGGAGTAAAACTTTTTCTTTTTTTTTTTAAGGACGTTACGTTTTGAAAATATGCCCAGTTACAGTATGCTTGACTTTGCATGCAGTACAGAACAAATGGCTTCTCGTTAGGCGCGCACATATCCAATCAGTCAATACACGAAATACCACTCTCTCTTTCTTCATCCCGTCAGCCGACAACACACAAACAACGATCATTATGCTAATTCTCCAGCTCTGACTGGTCGCCAGCCTCCTCTGACGTCACGCGCGCGTAGACTATAACAGCGCAGAGGGCTCTGGCGTCCTGCTACAGTCTGAATACTCAGGAGTGAGTGCGAGCTGAACTCTGCGGTGCAGAGCTGGACAAACACAGCACCCATCCACCTCAGCGCTGCTTCACTGGCTTAAGGACATATTTTGGAGTATCCGGGATCGGGACGGGAGCCCTTGTCCGGTACCCATTTTCGTCTTTTATTTATGTTTTGAGTTCAAGCGCGGCGACGGGACAGAAACTTGACTTTCTCCAGTCCTGCCTAAAGACTGCAGCTGTCGCGTCCATATGAGGCAAATGTCTTTCGCAGTGCATTAGTCCAGAAAGTTTTTTTTTAATTATTATTATTTATTTATTTTGCTTTCTCCCGTTTGAACATTTCGAGCGACTCTGCATGCTCCAGCGCTCGAGCGCGTCGCGTTCGGAGACCCATCCAGAAAACTGCATGCGCAAAGAGGGGGAAGAAAGGCAAAAGTCGGGTTTCGCGACGCTGGTGAACACTTTGCTGAAGAACAGGGACACGATGAGCGCCGATCTCGCCATGGGGCCCGAGCTGCCCACCAGCCCGCTGGCGTTGGAATATGTCAATGACTTTGATTTGATGAAATTCGAGGTGAAGAAAGAGGCAATGGCGGGGCTCGACCGCTCCAACATCCGGCAGTGCAATCGCCTCCAGCCGCAGGGCTCCGTTTCCTCCACTCCGATCAGCACCCCCTGCAGCTCGGTGCCGTCCTCCCCGAGCTTCAGCCCCACGGAGCAGAAGAACCATCTGGAGGAGTTGTACTGGATGCCCAGCGGCGCGTATACGCAGCAGATCGATCCGCAGACGCTAAGCCTGACGCCCGAAGACGCGGTGGAGGCTCTGATCGGTGCCACGGCGCACGGCCATCCTCCGCCCCCTCATGTGCAGCAGCAGTTGCAAGCAGGAGGCTTCGAGGGATACAGGGGAGCGCACCATCACCACCACGGCCATGCGCAACAGCAACAGCAGCAGCAGCAGCACCACCAACACCAACACCAACAATACGGCGCGATCCCCCATCACCCCGATGACATGCCAGGTCACCATCATCACCACCACCTGCACCACCACCACCACAGTCAGGACCCCGACAGCCCCTCTCCTACCTCGCCTGGGTCCCACCAGCAGCTCCACCACCGTCACCACCACCACCACCCCGGCCAGCAGGGTCACCACGGCGCGGGGGGCGGCCTGAGCGTGGAGGACCGCTTCTCCGACGACCAGCTGGTGTCCATGACCGTGCGCGAGCTGAACCGTCACCTGCGGGGCTTCACCAAGGACGATGTGATCCGCCTGAAGCAGAAACGCCGGACCCTGAAGAACCGGGGCTACGCGCAGTCGTGCCGCTTCAAGCGTGTGCAGCAGAAGCATGTGCTGGAGAACGAGAAGACGCATCTCATCAACCAGGTAGAGCAGCTCAAGCAAGAGATCAACCGGCTGGCCCGAGAGAGAGACGCCTACAAACTCAAGTGCGAGAAGCTGAGCGGAGCGAACGGGTTCCGCGAGGCCGGATCCACGAGCGACAACCCGTCCTCTCCAGAGTTCTTCATGTGAGTGTGTGTTTCCTATGCCTGAGAGACTTTGCGCTCATTCAGATAACAGCAGTACTCATAGTAGAAGAATAATCCACAAGAAATAATAATCTCATATGTAATCATCGCCACCGATCTTGGCAACTAAAATGCGAAGAACATGTTAGAATGTTTTCTGGGAAATGTAGATTAGTTGCTTGTAGTAGGGCTTTTACCCATTTCGTAGAGATCTCACAACAAAAAGAAAAGCGAAGAACTGGCTTTTGTATTTATGATAACTTCAGATAAAGCCTTCTTTCCATCATCTGGTTTGTTCTCGGTTGTTCAGGAAAAATAAAATAAAAAAAATAAAAATGTTTGTGCTAAGCGGGGACAGACACTTTGGACTTTTTTCCCACTTGGCCAGAAAAGTTGAGAGCACCACAATATGCAAACCTCCCTTACTTCTCCTGTGTAACCCGCCCGAGTGAGGCGACGGGGGAACTTTATGCAACATCTCATTGGTTTATTGCCTGCTTGGTTATATATAGATATATATTAAAAAAAGGGGGAAAAACGACAAAAACAAACACATAAATCTGCATTAAGATATTAATCCTGCATGCTGGACATGTATGGTAATAATTTCTATTTTATACACTCTCTTCTTTCTTTCTTTCTTTCTTTCTTTCTTCCTATTCATTATGTATCATAAAGAGCATGTTTTTGATCTTAAGCTCTTTTTTGGGGGATATGAGACTCATTGTATGGGTTAATTTGGACTTGTAAATATATGCAACAGCAAACCTACAAACCGACATCGAAGAGCTGATTGTTTTCCAAACTTTTCTGATTAGTTTCATGTTTTGGGAATGGATTTCCAGTAACGGGCATTTTGCAGTTGCATTTAAAGCAAGCAAACTTTGTAAAAGAAGCGCACTTTCTGGGGTAATTATTTTGGTATTGGCAGAGCTTTTGATTGTTTCTTTGTTTTAGCAGAAACCGCCTTTGAGGAAGACATACCGCACACGCACATTTAGTCATAGGTGAATTTAAAGCACGCCTTTCATTTGAAATGTGCTCATAGTCTCACGTCTAGTTGTAGCAAGACACAAGTGTGTGTGTGTGTGTGTGTGTGTGTGTGTTTTCTTTCTTTTTTTCTTCTTCATGCAGGCTGTTGCATAATCTATTGCTATTCTATAACATAAGCAATACTTATAGGTCGTATATTTTTTGATGGGTAGGATTCCAACGAACGGGCACACTTTCATCGACATTTTGTTGAGCTATATGAGCTGCCAACATTTCAAACTGTAGTTATTATAATCCAGCTCGAGGGTGTAGGCTTCCTAAATCAGGGGTTTGTGTATTATTGCCTAACATGAAAACTACGCATGCATTTCAATGGAGAGTTTCAATGATCAATGTTAAATGTTTTCCTTCATTTTTTTTTCTGCCGGTCAGTAAAAAATAAGGGATTCAGGTTCTGCATAATCTCAAAATGAAAAAAGTATATGTCTCATGTTATTGTTCTGTTTATTATGATTTTTTTTGTTTTAATTTCTTTTATTTGTTTTATTATTATGTCGAGATTCTGGTTCTGCTGGCCAGATGCATAGTTTTTATTTTAATGATTAAATTAACAAGCTGTCAGATCATATTGAATAAGCATGGTGCTTGCATCTAAGAAACATTGTTAAAAAGTCATGCATTTAACAATCTTTTTGGTTTATTACTGATTCAACTGTGTTGAAATCAAATGTAAACTGCAGCAGCGGGTTGTTGTTTTGTTTGTTAATTTCATGTATTATGAGGGGATCAATTTTCAAATCTGTTTATATAAATGGAAAAAAGAATAGAGTTCAATTCGGACTGTTCCATTCAGGCTGGTTTCTGTTTCGTTTTTGCTGTTTTTGGAAGAAATGGTTTCCTATTTTGCTTATTAAAGTCAGTGAAATGGCATTGATTTCGTAGCCACTCATTTTATGCGTCAATTCCTGTGTCTGTCAAAGTTATGCAACATTCCAGACTTAACTGTATGCCGCATTGTTATCACGCATCACTGCATTCCAGTAATCAATTAGTCATCAATCAACTTTTATTGAAAATTTGGCAGAGGAACGATATTTCCGTGGTGTTGTTTGAGCGGGTGGTGTCCTGCAGACTGTCTCTCGCTGAACTTTGAGCTCAAACGACCCACATGCAGAAATGCGCTCTTGCTGTTAACGCCGGGACTCGTATTCGAGGGTTAAACTGACGTTTTATTTAAACAGAATTACATATAGACCATTACTTGGTAAGAAAAAGATAACATAAAAAAATAAAAAATAAAAAAATCGAAGACACGTCTTCTTTTTCAGAGGTTGAACTACTTTTTATTAGTTTATAGCGGGTTACTTAAACAGGCTATGACATAAAAGGATGTTTTAGATTATTTTACATAATTTGAAAGAAAAAAAAAAGAGAACATTAAAGCTAAAAGCAGTCTCGCTCTCTCTTGGTGTGTGTTTAGGCCTTCAGTTGTGTTGCGCCCTGCAGGATTTGCAGCGCCTGCAGAAATCCGGCGCGCACGTGTGCTCGGTAAAACGAGATCTTTGACCTTGCGCTCAAAGCCCAGACTGTGGGAACAGGACAATTAACCCTTCCGACACAACAAGCATTTTCATATTTCAAACTTATTTAATGACTAGCCTGGATATCTGCTAATATTTATATATATATAAATTAGGCGCATTCGGTTTTAGGATAACACGCGGACAATTCTAAACAGATATAGTATGTATATATGTAACTATAGTTTACTCGTATAGTGCATATTTCTTACTGAGATATTATTTTGAATCAATTTCTGTATGGGTGCATACCTTAAATATTTTTGCCTATATAAAAAATAGATAGCGTTCAGTATTGTCTCTTGTCTTGTATGCCAATAATAATAATAAAAAAATTAAGTAGACATCCAGTTAGGCACTGATTTCTAACTAACATCATTCCATGTTAAAGAGGATTCAGAAATGGATGAACGTTTATGAGTGTGACTAGCGCACAGCTATGGTCTTTACAGTAAGTTAAGCCTGTTTTGAGAGCTTTGCCGCTCTTGTCCAGAGCACGAGAGAAGGACAAGGGAGAGTGTTGTTTGGCTTTCCTGACGGTTTTCAGTTTCTGGTGTCAGAACATTATCTGCCATGTGTCTGCACAATCTCAAGGGCAGGGCAAAAGTATAGCGAGGCCTGAGCCAAGAGCACAGCTCCCACAACAACCTATATTAAAGACCACATTATTGCCCAATAACCCACCCGTAATAATAATAATAATAATAATAATAATAATAATAATAACATTACTGACTGTATGCATAGAAGACATGCAGTGCAAAGTGTTTATTTCATAATTCCTTTATTTTTTTTGTGCTCATGCATTAATAGTAATGATGTAAGCAGTGAACGCTGTTATGGGAGTAACAATTAAAATGTGCTGCAATTCGATTTAATCGTTGTAAATGTCGACAGAGATAATTGCGCAGTCAAAAAAGGAACATGCATAGACCAAGCTTTTACATTCTCCTTAGGATTAAATGTTCAAGTATTATGAAATTTTAGTGTCAAATGGAAAAATCAATTACACTCACTGTTGCTTTTGTTCAATAAGCTCACAAATTGTTATTGATTCTAATCGTTAGCATCTTCTGTACACTGTAGAGTGGAATGCTGTTTCTTGATTTTTTGATTATATATTCCTCTTTGCGCAAAGATACTGCATGCAAAGAAAAGAGCAAAAGAAGGAAGGAAAAAGAGTAAAAGTAAGTAGAAGGGTATAAGAATGATAGAATGTGAAACGCATTGACGTACTGACCCCAGTGCACTTGAAAGCCCTGAGACCTGAGTGCTACTGGCATGACTTTCAAGTACTTGTGTAGAACAGGTGTACACGCAGAATATACATGCACAAAATCTGTCACCGAAGACTGACGGAAACACGCACAGAATTGTAATGCAACGGCGGCATGCATATCAACAATCATGCAATCAGATCACATACGGGCAACAAGGACGCACGCAGATTTACACAGCATTACAGATGAAGAGAAACACATACATTCTTCCACCCTAACTCATAACAGCATACAATATCTGTCATACGTAATTAGAGAGAAGACCTCACAGATCCATACAGCCTCACCTCAGACTGTCAGTTGATGCTGCTATCAAAGGAGATTTCACTAATCGTCCTCGCGCCAAGGAGAAGCTCAAGCTTAACACTGAAGCGTCAACACTCACCACTTTTGCTTTGTCTTGTATTTCAAATATTTATATATCAGTTTCCCTTCACAGGGCTATTATATGTCGCTCAGAAAGTATGGGTCAGACTGCAAAGTTACACGCTGAAATTTAGAACTGATGCTATAATAGTTATGGACACTTGCATTTTTTATTTTTATTTTTTTCAGAACAAGTGGCATCTTTTAGGGTTTTGAACACATCATAGGCCTAATTTCTAAAAACCACTGATGGTTGACTGTGTCAATGTTATAACAGTGTTTATAACATATTTATGACAATGCATTGTTGTATAATAAAACATTTTGATGTGTTGAAAAAAAAAATGCTTATTCCAAATAGAACATTCAGGTTAAGATAATCACAAGTTGTATGCATGGAAATGTATTATTCAGATTGTCTGAGATTGGATAATCGCATGCATAATCGCATGCATATGCAAAACTAGTAAATAAATGGCTGTTCTGGTTTCAGTTCAGTGTAATTCTAATCTGAATTTCAGGAATAAGAATTCAAACTGATATAAACATTTAATTCATAAAACGACTTGAACAACAGTATTCAACTGTACAATTTCTAGTTTCTTGGTATCTTACCACTTGTTAAATTCTATTTATATTCTCATTCCTCATCTGCACTAACTACAATATTTACCTTGGTAGCATGCATCCGGTACACTCGCTGTGATTTACAGACTTTGCTGCACATTTAAAAAGAGGCATTTATATAATATATAAACCAATGACTAGTGACCTATTTCAAGCTGTTTGCTAATTGCACTCTCAGGTTTACATCTGGACAGCTGAAAGAGCTGCTGATCAATTGCAACATGAACACTGTGTTTTCACGATCAGTCTACAGACAACCTACAGACAACCATCAAAGTTTAGAAAGTGACGTGTGCATACAGTCGTACTTCCAGTATGTAAAGCCATGACTCCAGCAGTTTTCCAGGTAAGTTACGTTTACAGGAAGACCAGACATTCATCACAGGAAAACACATTTTCTTCACTCAACCATTCTGGGAGAAAGTTCCTCTCTGGCATAAGCATGAGCGATGCCAAGCCTGGGCATCCAGGTCCAATTTATTTATTTTTTCCCTTCACCTTGTCTTTACCACTAGGTTTTCATACTTGGCCACCATTTTTTGTAACCAGGAAATATCATTTGGAGCTTTAATTCTGGCCTTCAGATGTAATCTCACTAGTCAAAGTTTTGACTATTGGTATAAAATGTATATTGCAGTTATTCTGTATGTCATTTAAATTATAGCACAGTGATGTGTTCTGCAGGCAACTCTGAAGAAATTAGAGGAAACCGTGTGTTGACTTTGGTCAGAATTCTCCTCTTTATTTTCCAGAAGTTATAAGTACCAATTATTTCAGAGATATACTGTAACTCAAAACAGTGAGTGAATTTACAGCTGTGCTAGATGAATTTATTGACAAACTTTAAAACAAGAGCCTGGGCCATTTGCAGGTTTTTCTTTTTTTCTTTGAACCATGCAAAATGTGACAATTCAGACAAACTCATTTATATTGGGACCTTCTCAGTTTTAGCCACCATAAAACTGAAAATGTAATTTAAAAATAATAATAATAAAAAGATTCATTTAAATGTTGAACTAATGTAAATTTCAACTTTTGAGTGCATGTTCCAGTATTATATGAAGGACATCATAGATGTGATAATCAATGGAGTAATTGTTTGAATTTGGATTTGACTGATTTATTAACTGATCCACTGATGCTCATTCATTCATTCATTCATTCATTCATTCATTCATTCATTCATTCATTCATTAATTCCGATGCAAATCCTTCTGTTAGTTATTTTTTGGGATACAATGTGTAATGATCTGCTTTATGCACTTTGTGCTGATGAAGGTGGCACCCTCTCAGTCTCTTTTCACACTAGTTTGTTGCATGTGTTTGTGTTTGAGGTTTTATGTTACAGGGAAACATGCTCATCACTGTCAACATCTGCGAGTGCTTTGGAGGTACAAAGCTTCAAGACCAATTAAAGAAAAAGAAAGCAAGAGCTCTACCAACACAGACGCATAAACACTGATCTACAGGAACAAACCTCAACAAGTTATCCACTACAAAGTTTTGCATTTGATCTTAAATTTCTACGTCTAAAGGACATATATGTAATAGATTTTACATGTATGATACATTCTGATTAGACAAGCTGAAGAAGTTAATATTGAGTAACTTACAGTATAGACATATCATTTCCAGAGGTTTGTCTGATTTTGTTCCATGAATACAAATCGTTCCAAATGAAGTAAAAAATGCTTCGTTCTCTGAACAACACAAACTAGTGGTGGTGTTTTGTTCTTGAATGAATATGTGTTTTGAACAAATTAGTTGAGTAAATTATTCAATGATTCGTTAACACAGATACACCTACGGGCGTAACAATGTTACCAGATCACTGACAAAACCTCACCATTATGTTATTATTATGTATTATGTATTTAAGATGTGCGTGTGTGTGTGTATACTGTATATAGTTGTCATAGCACAAAGAGGCCAATCTTCTTGGCACAAAAAGCCCCCTTGGCCAAACTTTTACAGAATTTTTACAGAATGTTTTTGATATTATTCCTATGGTTAAAGCCAGTGCTGGGTAGTAACTGATTACATGTAATCTGGATTACATAATCAGATTTCAAAAATTAGTTAAGTACCCTTAATTATAGTACATTCGGGAAGTCTGGACACAAATATTTTAAACTTGGAATACTTTGGGAGTGTAATGTCATTGTTGTTTTCATGTTTATTCATGTTTGTTCATGCAATGCGGGAATGCCCAAATGTTTTTGTCAGCCAAACCCCTTAAAATAAAATATTTTCTTGAAATATCTCTGAGGAAGTTAATATTTCAATAATTTAATATGTTTAAAGTTCCCTGATGTTGGTTAATAGTCACATAGGCATGCAGGTAGACATATAAAATACTTATATTTTTAGTTTTCAACTGAAATCAAATAAAACCATATTTTTTTTTGTTTTTTTTAAAGTTTAAATTGTGTATTCTACATTTTTAAGATTTGATTAATTAGATTTGTATAAGCTTACTATTCACTAATCACTCTTTATCAGCTCACTAATGTAATGTTTAATGAATTTTATGATGTTTATATAT
>NW_015558625.1:383746-393269 GCF_001515605.1 Sinocyclocheilus anshuiensis | reverse complement strand
TTTATATATATATATATATATATATATACACACATACATACATACATACATATATTATTCTTATATCAGTTTGCTTTTTTATATCAGTATGGCACTTTTAATGGTAAGTTTAAAAGAAGTTTGATTTTAAAAAGTAATCTAAAAGTAATCTAAAAAGTAGTCAGAATACATTACCTAAAATGAGTAACCCAGATTACGTAACTAACTCCAGTTTTCATCATGTAATCTGTAATCAGTAACAGACTACAATTTTTAAGTAATCTACACTGCTCTGGTTAAAGTTCTTCCAAATAAACTGATGGTCATCTTAACCCATTTTACCCTAGCATTTGCTTGTTAGTTTGGCTAATTTGAGCTGAAACTTTCCAACACCTATAGCAGGGCAGAGCGCTCTCATGATCATGGATGTCTGTGTGAACAATAATCTGAGTCATGTACTGACCTCAGCCTCAATATGTGTTCAGTAGCCAGGGCAAGTGGGATTGACCTGAATTGCGCATGAAGTTTGGGCAGATTGTGATTACACAGGGGGGAAAGATTAAAGAGATTATGCTATTTTGGAGGATTATGAAAAGTAGATTTTTTTCCCCCAAACTAATAAGCCCTACGGCCCACCCACAGCACTGGTCAGACGGTTAAAGGGTTAGTTCACCCAAAAATGAAAATTAGTCCATAAATGACTCATTCTCAAGTCATCCTAGGTGTATATGACTTTCTTCTTTCAGACGAATCCAGTCGGAGTTATATTAAAAATTGTCTTTGATCTTTCAAGCTGTTTCATGGCACTCAGCGGTTTTGAATGCATCAGTCCAAAATAAGTTAAATAAAAATCACCCATCCATTAAAAAAAATGTCTCACACGGCTCCGGTGGGTAAACAAAGGCCTTCTGTAGCGAATCGATGCGTTTTTGTAAGAAAAATATCCATATTCAAAACGTAATAATCACTTTAACCCCCTGCGCTTCCGCGTTCGTCACTTCTGAGCGGCGCATGCGCAACGCCGACGTCCTACGCCATCCTCCCGGAGCTGCTTCCAGTGTACAACAGAGAGCGCAAGCTAGATTCAAGTGATTATTACGTTTTGAATATGGAAAGATCAAAGACAATTTTTAATATAACTCCAACTGGATTCGCCTGAAAGAAGAAAGTCATATACACCTAGAATGACTTGAGGGTGAGTAATTTACGGGCTAATTTTAATTTTTGGGTGAACTAACCCTTTAACAGGTGTCAAAAGCACAGCAGCATTCCAACCAACACATACACTCTTAAAAATAAAGGTGCTTAAAAGGTTCTTTGCAGTGATACCATAGAAGAAGCATTTTTGGTTCCACAAAGAACCATTCAGTCAAAGGCTCTTTAAAGAACCATCTCTTTCTTACCTTTTTATAATCTGAAGAACCTTCTTTCGCCACAAATAACCTATTGTGAGACAGAAAGGTTCTTCAGATGTTAAAGGTTCTTTATGAAACCATTTAGACAAAAAAAGTTTATTCTATTGCATTGTGAAGCACCTTTATTTTTAAGAGTGTATGCAGCATTATACAGCCATAAAAAAAAAAAAAAAAAATTGACACTAAACAAATCGATCAACAACTATCAACTTTCTAGATCAGCACATATTAATATTTTTGACATGGTAAAGTTAAACTCATGACAAAGTTTACTTATGTTCTTATATCACTGTAGGGAGCAACAGTATTTGAAAACAACAACAGTGCAACGCAATGCACTTTGGAATGCTTTATCCATTCTGAAATCCTGCTATCTAAAGTGATGTAACAGCACCAACTGGTCAATCAGTTCTGTCTCTAGTTGATGTATTGGGGTTGTGTCGAGTAGTTGCGGGTCATGCTTTTGCATGAAGAGAATGAGAGGAGAATTTGGAATTGGGCGAAAGGGAAAATAAAGTGAACATACGGGCTAACATTCTTGTGCTCTGAAATTAATTTTGCATAAAGCTCTTGTGTATCATAACTGTGTGATTTGACATGAGTAACATCAACCGTTCGCAGCTAATTTTGCACTGTAAGCAGAGTTGAACTTTATGCAAATGAGTAGTCCTCCTAATGCTGTTTGACGGTGCTGACGCCGACTAGAAACCAACAGCACAGCAGCTCCAAACCGAGCTTTTATCCAAACCAACCAGAAGTGTGGGATGTGAAGTGAAAAACTAAAGGTGTGGTCTCAATAGCAAAATCTCGCCAAAAGTTCGACAAAATTTCAGGACAAAAAAACCTCCAGTGTCTATTGTCAATAGTGTATCGTAACATGATTTTGTTGCAGGGCTGAATCCTTGAACTGCTTCTGAATTGGTTGTGTTCTTGCTGTTAGGAGGTCTGATAAAGAGATGCATCTGGAGGAGTTAAAGGAGGGACAATGTAGTGCTACTCTCTCACCCAGTGTCTCTCCCAGCTCTCCCGGGAGGAGGAATAGACTCAAGAAAAAGTGTGTCTGCCAGAGGCCAGCAGAGCTCTAATCAAACAGCACTGGGTTAGCGCAAAAACCGTGGGGTAAAAATATCCACCTATTTATACGCAGTCAGGAAGGGCTCCCCTCTCAGAGTTTGCAGAGAACAGCGCAGCTACACTGTGAGCCCTGATCCTGGAGGACAGACGTGTTCAAGTGAACGTTTCGGTTACGCCACGAAGAGCTGGAGCATGTCAGAATCCTTAATAATAGGATGTCATGCTCTCCTCTGTTCTTGTGTCAAACCTCATGCTCTGCTGAGACGGACTTCCTCATTCTTTGCGGGCCCAGAAACGTTCATGTTTTACATGTGAAAACAATTGCAATCATTAAATGAACTCTTATGAACTCAGTGAACTCAAATTATTTTAACATGTTTTCTGGGCTAATCAAAAGCTAGTTTGCAGACGTAATTGAAGCTTTAAACGTCTATTGTGTAATAAATAAGTTTTGGAGTTTACAGTAAGGTGTGGTGAAGGATACTATCATTGTTTTGACCACTGTAGAAAAATGAAGAAGAACAAAGTACTGTAAAATAAAATCTAGTGTATTTCTGCAGTATGTATGTTAATCGGGACACCTCAGCTTGTAGACAGTCATTGCAAATATGGTATATACTTGAGGTTCTGAGACCTCAGATTTCATCACTTGCCTTCAACTTGAGTGAAACGTTCAATTTATAGAGATGAAATCATAAATTAGTTTACTCAGTTGCTGGTCCCCATTGACCCAATTGATATATACATACATACAGGTACATACATACATACATACACACACACACACACACACACACACACAGTTGTTTTTCTGGTGATATATATATATATATATATATATATATATATATATATACATACATACATACATACATACATACATACATACAAAGATAAGACAGGGAAAACTTTCTAGTCAATGGACATGCTCCCAAACACACACTTATATCATTCACACTCACAGCGGAGCTGTTGCAGATGAGATGGCGTGTGTAATGACACACTGGTGGGAATCTGTCATTGCATGTTAATTCTTCCTTCACGCTTGCCTTGACGAAGACAGAGACTCTAATTGAAGCTAAACAAACTGCTGACCCAGAGCACAGTTCAAGGTCCTATCCACACACACACACCAACACCAACACCAACACCCACAAGCACATGCACACACAGATACACACTTGCACCATCATGCATATGCATTCCTGTACATTCCTCTGTATAGTAAGCATGTCACCATGCAAACAAAGCAACATAGGGATGTGCATGCACATAAGCAGATGCAGGACCGCAGTCTGGGTGACACAGTTTAAGAGGGAGTGTCCTATGTTCTTTTCTATGATTTTACTACGAACATCTGCACATGCACATGCAATGCATGTACACACATCATGCTTCAGCCTGTACACACATATTCTGGTATATGCATGCCAGCATGTCACCATGCAAACAGTTGAAGTTGTAGAGAGAGTCATAGTTGTTATCTGTTAGTAATGCATGCACATGCATGCATCATACATGGACCAGCCTGAACAAACATGTTTTTGCATATGCATGTTCCTTTGTAAGCACTTTACCATACAAATGCAGTGACACATAAATGTGCATCAACAAATGCAAATGCAGACCTGCAGAACTACTGACTAGGTGACACAGTTGTAGAGAGAGTGTACGAGAGTGTACCACAAATGCATGTGCACACACACACACACACACACACACACACACACACACACACACACACACACACACACCAGGCTGTACATGCATTTTCTAGTATATGCATGATCCTTTGTAAACATGTCACCATGCAAATACAGTGACTGTACATACAGTAAGTGTACATGCACAAAATAAAAAAAAATTAAAACAAAGTTTATTTCACCATGAAAAAAATGCACAGCACGCAATGCATGCAGATACACACATGCACCTGTACACATATCTTCTGGCATATGCATTCTTCTAAATTGGCATGCCACCATTCAAACGCAAGTATACATAATTAAGAATGCAAAAATACGAATGCAGGCCTATATGACCTCTGCATAGCTGATGTATTTGTTTTAACCCTAATGCATTCATACCATAGACTGTATAAAAACATGGACGTAGTGTCCGTGACGTCACCCGTAGTTTTCTGAAGAGCGTTTTTGAAGCTCAAAGTGGGCGGAGCCGGCCGTCGCCATCTTGGCAGCGCGTCACCGTGCGTCACTCCCGGATAATCGAAAATGGACAAAAAGGCAGGAGCTGGTTGCTGAAGCCACGCCCACCTAGCTCAACGGCAGTGTCAGCAGCGGCAATCCACCTGTCACTCAAGTGGCCACGCCCTTAATAATGCAGAACTTTAAGGCTTAATATAATTTCAACGGATGAGTTATAAAAAAATTCACCCCCCTCACAGTTGTCATGAAGGGCAAAATTAGCTATATAGACCAAAATCATTTTTTGAACCAGGCTGTAAACATGTTTTTTTTCTGGTGTAAAGTTGGCCATTTTAACATGGGGAGTCTATGGGATTGACTCCCTTTTGCAGCCAGTCTCTAGCGGCCAGTTGACGAATTACAGTTTAAGTCACTTCCGTGATGGCTTCAAGAGAGAGAGCGGGAGGTTGCCGCTTGATTCATACACATGCATGCAGTTGCTTGCACATAGACACATGCAACAGCCTGTACGCACATATGCTGGCATATGCATTTTCTACATTAGCATTTCACCAATCAAATGCAATGATGCATAAATGTGCATGCAAAAATGTAAATATAGGTCTGCAGGACCACTTCATAGTCACTACATTTGATTTTACCACCAATGCATGCACAGACATGCATGTAGTTGCTTGCACATAAACATACATACCAGCCTGAACATGCATTTTAACATATGCATGCTTCTCTGTTAGTCACTTAGCTATGTCACTTAACACAGTGACACATGCATGCAAGCTCAAATGCAGATGCAGGCCTATACGACTTCTGCATGTGTGAGAGGTAGACATTTGTAGAGAGAATATCATAATTGATGTCATTAGTAATCCAGACACACAAATGGATGCAGTTGCTTGCGCATTCACGCACCAGCCGAAAGTTAACATATGCATGCTTCTCTGTTAGTATGCACAAATGCAGATACAAAATGACTGGGTAACACAGTAGGAGAGGGAGTGTACCACAAGCAAATGTATATGCATATATAAATGTTTGCATTTTCCAACATATGCATGCAGCTATGGAAGCATGTCACCATGCAAATATATTGCATGCACCAACGCAGAGTGTTGCAGACTTACACAACACCTTTGCATGGGTGATACATTTGTAGAGAGAGTGTCATAAGTGTAATCTGTAATGTCATCACTAATCCATGCATACACATGCATGCAGTTGCTTGCACGTATATGCAGCAGCCATATTTTAAAATATACATGCTTCTCTGTTAGTATGTCACTTTAAGCAGTGAGACATGCATACATGCATAAATGCAGATGCAGGCCTAACTGCACTTCTGCATGGGTGGCACAGTTGTAGAGCGAGTGTCATAGAAGATGTCGTCAATTGCACACATGCATGCAACCGCTTCAGCATACATGCACCAGCCAAAATAGGCATATGGCTGCATAAGCATGCTCCTTTATAAACATTTTACTACACAAACGCAGCGACGCAGTGAAATGTGCATGCATGTAAATGCTTGCATTTTCTGACACATGCATGTCACCTTGCAAAAATAGTGACTCAAAAGTGTGCATGCACAAATGCAGATGCAGGCCAGCAAAAATTATATCTTTAATTTCACCACTAATGCATGCACACACATGCGTGCAACTGCTTCAACATAAATGCACCAGCCTGAACAAGCATATGGCTGCATATGCATGCTCCTTTCTAAGCATTTTACTACACAAACACAGTGACGCAGCATGCATGCAAATGCTTGCATTTTCTGACACATGCATATCACCTTGGAAAAATATTAACTCAAAAGTGTGCATGCACAAATGCAGATGCAAGCCTGCAGAACCACTGACTGGGTATCCAAGATAATTTTTAGTGCTTGAATTGCCCCGTTCCAGAGCATCTAAAGGAAACACAAGGACGCCTTTGTGTCATCTGCAGTGCGAATCCCTGCTGCGGCCCACAGATTATTTCACCGTGCTACACTTTAGGAAGGGCAAGTGCATGCACGCTTGTGCTGATCGCATGCCAGAGGCAGGAGGGAGGGAGTGCACACACGTTTAGCCCTCTTTCTCTCTCTTCTTGGAGAGTTGAAGCTCTTTGAAGGTGATCTGAGGTAGCGTCGTCTTTGTGGCTTACTGCTCCCCTACCCTCTCCTCCTGGGCCTCCAGGGGTCTGAACCCAACGCAGAGTCCAAATCCAGGCCCAGGCTTCTCCCAGAAGCCCCAGGCCTCAGAAGGCAGAGAGACATGCTTCTGCTATAATTGAAGATACTGATGCAGGAGGAACAAGAAGCTATTACAGTGAATGTGTCTGGGAAATTAAAAGATCCGATTTTAATAGCATGTCAAAAGCTCGTGCATGTGTGCCGGACACTTTGCCTGAACACAGATGAGTGATATACGTTTTTATGGGTTAAGTGAACAAGATAGAACATGACAAAGACAAAAGTAGACAGAGAGAGAGAGAGAGAGAGAGAGAGAGAGAGAGAGAGAGAGAGAGGGAATTATTTCGTGTGACTCATATTCTTACACTAGCCATCTTGTCTCCTACTTTCAAAAATACTTTATTTAAAGGAACAGTTCACCCAGAAATCAAACTTCGCTCTACATTTACTCACTTTTATGCTATTCCAAACCTGCGTGACTGATGTTTTGTATTGTCGATGTTAAACCTGGTGTGGTCTTGATTTCTGAGTGGAATGAGTTTGAGAGTTTCAGTGGAGGGTTTTCAAAAGACTCTTTTGGAGGTTTTTTTTTTTTTTTTAGCTCAACAGCACCATCATGAAACAAAACACCCTTTCTGTTTTTGCACACTGTGGATGAAAGAAAGTCATACAGGTGTGGAACAACATAAGGTTGAGTAAATGATCACAGAATTTAAGTCCCCTTTAAACTATCCCTTTAAGGAAATTCAGGTTGAATTTACACAGTTAAAAGTCATTTAACTAAGGTGTTAGTAAGCTCCTCTTTAAAGAAAATAAAAACATCTGTCTGAACATCTGTCGGTGTTAAATAGCACTCATTATTTCGCTATTAAGACAGTAAAAGCCTGATCTTAATGGCCTGGTAATGGCAACATGTTCATTGCAGTATAAGCGAGATCAGACTGCGGGGTGTTAGCAAACTTTTGGTCCATGATTATGGGCAAAAATCTTTACTCTCTGCATCCCATCGCTTCTTTTCCTCTCTCTAATGTTTATTCTTCTCCCATCCTTCTATTTCTCATTCTGTTTTTCCTTTCCATTACCCCCATATCTCTCTGTACTTCCCCTCCGGGTGCATCTCTCCTCAATAACCCGTCTGACCTGTTCACAGTCTGACGCATGCACATGCTGCACACATTCACACAAATCATGCACACGGCTGCCTACAGGATCCAGAAAAAATGGACAATAAATAAATAAAGAGAGATAAAGAGAATATGCATTGCTGTGACTCTGAGGCCAAAGCAACTTCAACCAGGGTTTCTCAATAGAAGAGTTTTACAAATTACAGACAGTGAAAGAGTGACTTGCAAGCCAGAAACTTTCAAAATTCTATTCTTAAATGAGCAAACTCACACTGAAGGGTGCCTCGTAGAAGGAAATGTTTAGAGGGGATTCATTTACTGTTTTGTTGAACAAACGTACTGCATAGTGTTTCCTTCCCACCATGGAGAGGTATAAAAAAAAGTGTTTATTTTCACTTCATTTGACTCTTTATTGCTCCAGTTATTTTGTATCAGAATCACCTCTTGTTGTCATTTGTGATTGGTTTTTATTCCTTCAATCTCTCTCTCTCTCTTCCTCTGTCCGTCTGTATATGGATCTATTATTAGTGACGTCTTCCCTGGGGATTTCAGCTGCTAAACTCCATATTCATGAGCCATCACTTGTGGGATTAGCATAGAATGATCCGCTTTGGATGCAGATGGAAACCTGCCACAGACACACATGATCACTCACACACCTGCATGTGCTCTTCACGCATGTGTCTACACGTGATCATCTGCACATGCACGCTAATGCTGCTCCTGAACTAATTAACACTATTTCAGTTCTTTAACTAGTATTCAGTTGCTTAATAGTACACTTATTTTGCCTTTAGGGGGTGAAAGCTGTCTTGAAGGACAGTTATTTAAACCTCCTTAAAAGTGCTAACTGAAAGCGTAAATATATAAATAAAGAAATAAAATATGAAACATTTTAAACAAAACTAAAAAATAACTGAAATAAGTTTAAGTACTAAAACTAAAAATTACTACTAATTTACTGATGTAAACAAATAAATAAATTACAGGAGTTTTATCTGTATTTTGAATTTTGCACTTGGATTAATGAAAATGTCCTTAAATATTCCTGGCAGAAAATCATCAGTACATTTTCCAGGTTAATAATAGTGTCAAACTGAAATAAAACTAATTTAAATAAAAATTTTAATAATAAAACAAAAATCTATTAAACATTTTATTTAAAAGGACAAAAAAAAAAAGCTAAATCTTAAAGGAACACGCCACTATTTTTGAAAATAGGCTCATTTTCCAATTCCCCTAGAGTTAAACAGTTGAGTTTTACCGTTTTCGAATCCATTCAGCCGATCTCCGGGTCTGGCGGTAGCACTTTTAGCTTAGCTTAGCATAGATCATTGAATCTGATTAGACCGTTAGCATCTCGCTCAAAAATTACCAAAGAGTTATTTAAAACCTATTTAAAACTTGACTCTTCTGTAGTTACATCGCGTACTAAGACCGACGGAAAATGAAAAGTTGCGATTTTCTTGGCTGATATGGCTAGGAACTATACTCTCATTCCGGCGTAATAATCAAGGGACCTTGCTGCCATACCATGGGTGCAGCAGGCGCAATGATATTACGCAGCGCCTGAAAATAGGCTAACTTCCG
>NW_015558625.1:378192-383591 GCF_001515605.1 Sinocyclocheilus anshuiensis | reverse complement strand
CCGGAGATCGGCTGAATGGATTCGAAAATGGTAAAACTCAACTGTTTAACTCTAGGGGAGTTGGAAAATGAGCCTATTTTCAAAAATAGTGGAGTGTTCCTTTAAACTAAAAAAATTACATTACAAAACATTATAATTACATGTATAATTACATGTAATTACATATAATGTAGCATGCAAATTGTCTGATATTTAGAGAAAAGGTAACTTTTTTTTTTCTGTGGCATTCCACATTCTAGAGGTTTGAATCTATATGTGAGTGACTAAGTTCAGTATGCTGATAATGATATGAGCAGTAAATCACGGGGATACTCATAACGCAAATGACATTGTTTCCTGAAAATGCAGGTCAGTCGAGTGGTGCTTGTGTTCAGTGTGTGTTTTACAGCAGTTGATTCTCCAGGTTTAGTTTGAAGTCTTGAGGCCTCATGGTATGCGCTCTGCTGAAAGGATGTCCCGCCTCTCGATCTCAAGCATGTGGCCAGAAAAACACTTCATCTCAATTTCAAATCTCAGCCCTGACTTTGACCTCACTGCACAAAACCAGTTACAGGATGATCTCTCTCTCTCTCTCTCTCTCACACACACTGTCCTTCTCTCTCTCCTCTGCTCTCAGTGCTTCTAACTTCATTCGCTGGAACATCTTCCTTGTTACGCTCTCATCTTCCACTTCTTCCACCGTTATTCTCTAAATTGTCCTTCTTTTTTCTTATTGTCAATACACCTCACTCTCCTCTCTTCCCAGTCTGATTCTGTGTCTGTGAAACTGTCAGGATTCTCAATGTGTATGTCTGTGCACTGTGGGACATTATTAATGGACATATTCAACTAGTGTGAAAAGTGTGTTTGAGACTATTTTCTAAATGTGCCCATAGTTGAAGGAACAACCTCAACCTCATCTTCTCATTTTCACTGGCGCTTTTCAGGCACGATCTGGAAGTGTAGTGATCTGGTTGTTTTTTCAGGTTTGTTGTGGTGATGGGACAGAGACCCGCACTAAATGAAGAATGAGAGAAAGAGAGAGCAGGAGAATAACAGGGAAAGAGAGAATGCACATCCTCACAGCATCCTGTTTCCTGTTCGGCCTTTATGGGACTTCCTGCTTCATTGTCAACAGACAATCTCACCTGTTTTTATAGCCAGAGAGAGAGAGAGAAGGAGAGAGGGGAAGAGTAGAAAAGTTAAAGAGAGGGAGGGGGAAAAGGTTAAATCTCATCTACTTCATCAATTTAAAAATCATTTTCATAAATTAAAATATAAATGTTTGAATCTATCCTGATTTAATTCATCAAAGCAAGTTATATTACAATTACAATTGAGATTTCTATTGAAAAATGATTCGTTACATTACATGTAATTAACAGGCAGTTAAAAACCAGACCCCTCTATCTGAAATACTAATGTTAACATCATTAAAAAAAAGTGATTAAAAAAAACCCCACACATGTTGAGACTGCAGTGCTTTTGTAATATAGTGCATGAATGACTTGTTCCATAGTTCCAGAATGCTGAACATCACAAATCCCCATTCATTCCCATTATATCAGAAGAGTTGTCAGTACATTCTTTAAAATGTCTCTGTTGTGTAATGGATGAAAAAAAAAAAAAAAGTCATACAGCTTTGAAAGGACAAGAGGGTGAAAAAAATAATGACATGAGAGTTTTCTGTTTTGGTTGACAACTGTTTTCTTAACTGCATGTTAAAAGTGACATATTACTGAAAATATTTCGATCTACTACAATATAATGTTTTGCAGGCGGTTTTTATTGATGAAGAGAGAAATGGAAAGTTAGAGGAGTGAAGTGAGGAGCTGGTCTCTGAGGATCTCTGGCCAGATGTTTCCACACTCAGCTCTTCCGCTTGATCATTCCCAGCACTTCCTCTTCAAAAGAGAAGGAAAAATTAAAGGAAAAGCGAGAGCGAGAGAGAGAGAGAGAGAGAGAGAGAGAGAGAGAGAGAGAGAGAGAGAGAGTGCACACATTACTCTCCTTACAAAAACTCTCGCTCTGGTTCAATGGGCAATGAAAACACGCCGGACTGGCTGGCCCCTCCTCCCTCTACACAAACACACACACACACACACACACACACACACACACAGTAATAAATCTCTGTGACAGATTCAACAGGTCTATAAGTCAGATCATATTGAGACCTGAACCCGGGGTGATATAGGATTATAAAGCCTATAATAAACACCTTTCAAATGCAGATCAAATCAGTCATTACCTATAAGACTTATGCAAAATAATTACAACAAATTTGAATGAATTCAACAAATGATTTTTCTGTCTTTTTCTCTCTCATGAGTGGGGATACAGGCAAGACTTTCAAATATAAGTGCAAATAAATATTTATCTATAGCCCAAAGTTTGTGTGTATGTAGAGAGGCAAATCCGTTTTAAAACTAAGTGGGCAGAATTTAAAACTGACCGTTTGGTTTCCCGTCAGCTGCGGTTGAACTGGCCACGCCCCCACAGGATGATGAACTGAAGTGACAGGAAGAGGAATTTACTAAAATTCAGATCAAAGAAATTTAACACAGTCAAACACTTTCATCATAAATAATTATTCACAATTATTTCCTGATATGTATAATTCTTAGACTGATTTCATGTCTCTAAAGTAAATTAACATTTTTTTTTATGTCACTACAAAATGTCCAACAAGCTTTTACAAAGAAACATCAAAACCCACATTTTTTAAACTAATATATCTGTTATATTTTAGATATGATATATAGACTTAAATTAGAATGATCTGAAATTAAATGCTCTTTGTTAAGTTAAATGCATTAAATACAAATTTAAGTGCAATTTCTTCTCTCGCTGAAGGCCAGTTGTTGTATGATGTCATGTTTATGAATTCATCTAAAAAATAAAATAAAAATAAAAATAAATGTATTATTTCAAAGTAAAGCCATGTTTGCCTCTTCAATTCACGTTCAGGAACTAAATCAGATTTTTTTAGTATTTATTTTTTTATTTAATTGTTATGTTAAATTTAAAAACAACACAAATAAACAATAGGCCAAATATGTATATTTACTATTGATTGATCTGTGACTTGTACTTAATTGAATGAGTGTATATAAAGTGTTATATAATGTAATAAAATATAATAAAATTATTTGAATATTATCAGTCCTTCTCTATGGCCCATACTGACCTCACATGCTGAAGAAATGTTAACAAATTATACAAAGTATATCAACTACTGTAATAAAACAAGGATATTCTTGTGGATCTTTACAATACACTCATGATACCATGAGTTACTAGCTGTCACACACACACACACACACACACACACACACACACACATTTTATATACTTTATTTGATTCCACATTACAAGTCAAATTTAATTAGGAATCACATTTTTTGAATGATCCAACAGATTAAAGCAAATCCACACATCGTTATGGATTATACGGTTCTATGGGTACAGGAAACATCGCCTTTTCCAAATAAACATGCTTCCTATAGTTGCTGAGATTGAACAGTACTTTGCCAACTGTTTAGCCCTTATTTTAGATAGCCCCCCAATGCAAAGTCCACGGATCACCAGCCTGTGTACATGAACTAGACTACCAAACACCAGCACAATAAACTGGCATTTGTACCCAAGGTTCTCAATGGTAGATATCAATGACTGATATTTTAAAGTCTTAGAGCAGTAAGAATCCTCCATACAACCAAATAAAGAAACGCGCTGCAAATACTCACAACACAACCAAATAAAGAAACGCGCTGCAAATGCTCACAACACAAACAAAGAAACGCACTGCAAATACTCACAACAGAAACAAATAAAGAAACGCGCTGCAAATGCTCACAACACAAACAAATAAAGAAGCTCGCTGCAAATACTCAAAACACAACCAAATAAAGAAACACGCTGCAAATACTCACAACATAAACAAATAAAGAAATGCGCTTCAAATACTCACAACATAAACAAATAAAGAAACCCGCTGCAAATGCTCACAACATAAAAAATAAAAAAACCCGCTGCAAATGCTCACAACATAAAAAATAAAAAAACCCGCTGCAAATGCTCACAACATAAACAAATGAAGAAACTCGCTGCAAATACTTACAACAAAAACAAATAAAGAAATGCGCTGCAAATACTCACAACATAAACAAATCAAGAAATGCGCTGCAAATACTCACAACACAACCAAATAAAGAAATGCGCTGCAAATACTCACAACATAAACAAATAAAGAAACTTACTGCAAATGCTCACAACATAAACAAATAAAGAAACGCGCTGCAAAAACAGAAACGCGCTGCAAATACTCACAACATAAACAAATAAAGAAACTTACTGCAAATGCTCACAACATAAACAAATAAAGAAACGCGCTGCAAAAACAGAAACGCGCTGCAAATACTCACAACATAAACAAATAAAGAAACTTACTGCAAATGCTCACAACATAAACAAATAAAGAAACGCGCTGCAAAAACAGAAACGCGCTGCAAATACTCACAACATAAACAAATAAAGAAACTTACTGCAAATGCTCACAACATAAACAAATAAAGAAACGCGCTGCAAAAACAGAAACGCGCTGCAAATACTCACAACATAAACAAATAAAGAAACTTACTGCAAATGCTCACAACATAAACAAATAAAGAAACGCGCTGCAAAAACAGAAACGCGCTGCAAATACTCACAACATAAACAAATAAAGAAACTTACTGCAAATGCTCACAACATAAACAAATAAAGAAACGCGCTGCAAAAACAGAAACGCGCTGCAAATACTCACAACATAAACAAATAAAGAAACTTACTGCAAATGCTCACAACATAAACAAATAAAGAAACGCGCTGCAAAAACAGAAACGCGCTGCAAATACTCACAACATAAACAAATAAAGAAACTTACTGCAAATGCTCACAACATAAACAAATAAAGAAACGCGCTGCAAAAACAGAAACGCGCTGCAAATACTCACAACATAAACAAATAAAGAAACTTACTGCAAATGCTCACAACATAAACAAATAAAGAAACGCGCTGCAAAAACAGAAACGCGCTGCAAATACTCACAACATAAACAAATAAAGAAACTTACTGCAAATGCTCACAACATAAACAAATAAAGAAACGCGCTGCAAAAACAGAAACGCGCTGCAAATACTCACAACATAAACAAATAAAGAAACTTACTGCAAATGCTCACAACATAAACAAATAAAGAAACGCGCTGCAAAAACAGAAACGCGCTGCAAATACTCACAACATAAACAAATAAAGAAACTTACTGCAAATGCTCACAACATAAACAAATAAAGAAACCCGCTGCAAATGCTCACAACATAAACAATTAAAGAAACGCGCTGCAAATACTCACAACATAAACAAATAAAGAAACTTA
>NW_015558625.1:376810-378066 GCF_001515605.1 Sinocyclocheilus anshuiensis | reverse complement strand
ACGTACTGCAAATACTCACAACATAAACAAATAAAGAAACGCGCTGCAAATACTCACAACATAAACAAATAAAGAAACCCCCTGCATATACTCACAACATAAACAAATAAAAAAACCCCTGCAAATACTCACAACATAAACAAATAAAGAAACACGCTGCAAATGCTCACAACATAAACAAATAAAGAAACTCGCTGCAAATGCTCACAACATAAACAAATAAAGAAATGCGCTGCAAATACTCACAACATAAACAAATAAAGAAATGCGCTGCAAAAACAGAAACGCGCTGCAAATACTCAAAACACAACCAAATAAAGAAAAAATAAAGAAACGCGCTGCAAATACTCACAACACAAACAAATAAAAAAACACACTGCAAATAGGCACAGACCACATTGGAAATGTTTAAGGGAACCACAAAGTGACGAACATGGCTGGGACATATTTATCAAAGTTTGCTATGAAAGGTATACATTTATTATGTAAAAAATAAATAAAAAACAAAAAATGGTTACTATAGTTAAACCATGGTAACCACAAATTAACCATGGATTTACTACACTAACCACAGTTTAACCATGGTGTTTGTACAACTGTATTTATACAAATGGTAATCAATAAAAAAAAAAAATACAAAAAAAACATGGTTAATTTTCGTTTTGTTTGCGGTCTTCCATTGTGTGAGTATTTGCAGCGTGTTTTTGTATTTGATTGTGTTGCGAGTATTTGCAGCACATGTGCTGTCAAACTGATGAAGGTGTTTTCTTAATTTGCTGGTGCTTTTTCTATTTGCATATGTTTTCTGAAGTTGCAGCACGCTGAGCTCTCTCGGCCACCATACTATATTCCAGTTTTAGAAATATATTTTGTTAACTTCTCAAGACAAATTCTAACACACACAAAACCATGTGTGCAGTTAATGCATTCAGACCAAACATACAAAAACTATGAGGACTAGAGGTGACACCCTTATAGTTTATTTGTGTAGTCTCTGTGTTGATAAGTCCACACTGTCTGTGAACTGTCCTGTCCGCCATGTTTCCTGTCTTCTCTTGACATCTGTGCGGTCACTCCCACATCACAGTCTCTCTCACACACACACACACACACACACACACACACACACTGAATGTTGCACACATGCACAGGCATCTCACACACACACCACTGAGCTCAGAGCTTACTGGATGTCAGTGTCTTCCCTCTCTCACAGACTGCTTTTCTGACCAGCATACACATCACCCACCCCCACA